>NW_012098544.1:71959-89132 GCF_000951045.1 Mandrillus leucophaeus | reverse complement strand
AAAAAAAGATGCCTGGCGTGGTGGCTCATGCCTGTAATCTCAGCACTTTGGGAGGGCGAGGTGGGTGGATCATTTGAGGCCAGGAGTTCAAGACCAGCCTGGCCAACATAGCAAGATACCGTCTCTACTAAAAATATTAATACAAAAATTAGCCAGGTGTGGAGGCACATGCCTGAAATTCCAGCTACTCGGGAGGCTGAGGCAGGAGAATCACTTGAACCTGGGAGGCGGAGGTTTCAGTGAGCCGATATCATGCCATTGCACTCCAGCCTGGGTGATAGCACAGCTCTGTCTCAAAAAAAAAGAGGAAACTGCAGATGTAGATACTTCAAAGTACAATTTCAATACTTCAAAATTAGGGTAATTGTTAGATTAACCTCTAGATCTTACTTAATGTGTTAAAGAATCATATTACAATATTTTAAGTTGCTTTTTTAATACATTGATAATTGCATATAATTCTCTTGTAAGCGTGGTACTATTCACAAAGAGGGAGAGTTTAGTGGATAGCTTGATGTGGGGTAGATAAGAAATTTTAAATTCATAAATCCTTTTGTCTGGGTTGAGCGTGGTGACTCACTCTTGTAATCCCAACACTTTGGGAGGCCGAGGCTGGCAGATCGCTTGACCTCAGGAGTTCGAGACCAACCTGGGCAACATGGTGAAACCCTGTCTCAAAACAAGAAACAAAAACAAAAACAAACCACACACGCAAATTAGCCAGGCTTAATGGCATGCATCTGTGGTCCCAGCCACTCTGGAAGCTGAGGGAGGAGAATCCCTTGAGCCAGGGAGGTGGAGGCTACAGTGAGCCGAGATTGTGCATTTCACTCTAGCCTGGGCTACAGAAGTGAAATCCTATCTCAAAAAAAAAAAAAAAAAAAAAAAAGGATCTTTACAGAAGAGACAGTCTCTCTTGGCTTCCCTATATCCCTCCTTTATTTGTTTTGTTAAATAGAAATGAAACGTAAGTTCTTTGTTACATGTCAAGGTATTAGATTAAAAAACACTTAGGGTTTAGGAGTGCTTTTTACTAAGCACTTCCTAATAAATTAGGGAAGAGGATTATATGCATTATCTCATCAGGCATTTTAACTATCCTGTAGTTTGATATAGCGCTGTTTAATGTAACTTTCTGCAGTGATGGAAATTTTTTTGTTTGTGCTATCCAGTATGGTAGTTGTTAACCACAATGATGCAGAAAGAGAAAGTAATACACTAATAGTTAACAGGAACGTAATAACATTATGTAATAATAGTTAACAGTACGTCTTAGATGCCAGCTACTGTTCTTAGCATACTGTATATATTGACTCATGTAATTCTTAAAATAGCCCCATGTAGTAGGTAGGGTTAAGTTTCTTTACAGATGAAAAAACTGAGGCACAGAGAAGTTAATTGGCTTTCCAAAGGTTATATAGCTAGTAATTAGAAGATCTGGGATTCAGACTCGGGCAGTCTGGCTTCCTTTGTGCTCCCTTTATACTTCTTTATCATTTCCCCCATACCCACAAATGCATTTACATGCTCCTTTCAGAAACAAGACATTAAAAGGAATTTAAGATAAATAACTTTGTTCTAATTATTAACTAAAAGTATTGTGGCACTTTATGGTTTATTTCCCCTTCGTTACTTGATTCTAATCATGGACTCAATTTACTATTTAGTGTAAGTAAACTTGTATTCAGTGTGGTGTTTTTTTGTTTTTGTTTTTGTTTTTTGAGATGGACTTTCGCTCTTGTTGCCCAGGCTGGAGTGCAGTGGTGCAATCTCGGCTCACTGCAACCTCTGCCTCCTGGGTTCAAGCAGCTCCCCTGTCTCAGCCTCCCAAGTAGCTGGGATTACAGCCACCTGCCACCACACCTGGCTAATTTTTTGTATTTTTAGTAGAGACGGGGTTTCACCATGTTGGCCAGGCTGGTCTCAAACTGCTGACTTCAGGTGATCTACCCGCCTTGGCCTCCCAAAGTGCTAGGATTATAGGTGTGTGCCACTGTGCCCGGCCATGGTGGGTATTTTTAATAGCCAACACTGATACTGTTAATAATTTAGTTGGTTTTCCTCCCAAAGGTTAAAGTTAAATTCTAAAATTGAATAATAATATGATTATTTTCCTTACTGAAACAAATTAAAATGTAATTCTGAGGTCCTTTTGTGATGAGTTGGCTTTGGTTAATGGATATTTGCCTTTCCCTAGAGAACATATTTGAATAACTAACCTGTTTACACCTAGCATGTTGTGTTCCTAGAGACCCAAAAGGGGTAAAGTATCTCTCAGACAGAATTCCATCCTTAACTATATTCAGGCCAACCTGGTGGTAGAATGAGATTAAAGGGGCAAGAGAACTGTCATTTCTCAAGTATTTGTTATAGGCATTATTTTTGGTGCTTTAAATACATAGCCATCATTTATTGAATACAAGTTTTTTATTAAGCCCTTCAAGTGCGTTAGATTCGTTACATGCCATTTACTTCACATATAACCCTTCAGAGAACATGGCAAAGATGTTTTTACAGATGAGGGCTTTGTTAGGCTCTTTTTCTTCCCTCTTCTCCCCTCCCCTCCCCTTCACTTCAAGGGGAAATGATCATATACATAGATGGGGAATGAGATTGGGGTGGTGCTGCAATTATCACTGCTGCCAACTCACCTATTACTTAAGGCTGTCCAAGTTATACATTTGTTCATTTCTTTTATATACTGGAAAAGAAGGCAGACAGGGTATTTATTCTTTTGTGAGAGGCAGTAATCATGTAAACAAAATAATACGATAAATGCTGTCTGTGAAGGGAATAAATGAGGTGTTATGATGGGTAATGATGAGGTACTTAACATTAAAAAAGGCCAGGAAAGGCATCTCTGATGGTGTGAAATTTAACCTGAGGATGTGTACAGAACCTAGGCAAGAATGGCCCAGATACAGGGAAGAGCAAGGATAAATCTCTTTAGCAGAAATGTCTCTAGGAATTTAGAGAAGGCCATAGTGACTGGAGGGAGCATAATGCAGGAAGAATACAGTGGCGTTGCATGAGGTCAGAGAGGTAAGCAGAGTCTGGTTTATGTAGGGTGTATTTGGGATAGTGAGGATTCTTACAGATTTTATTATAAGTGAAATGAGAAGCTGTTAGAGAGTTTTAAGAAGAGAATTGTTTAAAACACATTCTTCTAGGACAGGTGCAGTGGCTCATATCTGTAATCCCAGCACTTTTGGAGGCCAAGACAGATTGATTACTTGAGGCCAGGACTTTGCCACCAACCTGGCCAACATGACAAAACCCCGTCTC
Source organism: Mandrillus leucophaeus (assembly GCF_000951045.1). Classification (NCBI taxonomy): domain Eukaryota; kingdom Metazoa; phylum Chordata; class Mammalia; order Primates; family Cercopithecidae; genus Mandrillus; species Mandrillus leucophaeus. Next base: position 85,847 of record NW_012098544.1, on the reverse strand, counting down.
TACTAAAAATACAAAAATTAGCCAGGCAAGGTGGCATGATCCCAGCTACTTGGGAGGCTGAGGCAGGAGAATCGCTTGAACCTGGGAGGCAGAGGTTGCAGTGAGCTGAGATTGTGCTACTACACTCCAGTCCGGGTGATAGAACAAGACTGTGTCTCAAAACAAAACACATTCTTCTAGCTTAGTGGTTCTCAACTGAGGGGGATTTTGTTTTCTGGGGGACATTTGGCAATGTCTAGATATTTTTGATTGTCACAACTGGGAATAATGGTTTATGCTGCTGGCATCAGCGAATGGAAACCTAGGGATTATGGTGTATGCTACTGGCATCAGTGAATAGAGACCTGGGGATGATGGTGTATGCTACTGGCATCAGTGGATAGAGATCAGGGATGCTGCTAAACCTTCTATAATGCACAGAATAGTAAACAACTGTTGGCCCAAAATGTCAATAGTGGCAAGGTTGAGAACCCCTGCTTTTGCTATTGTATGAATATTGGAGTGGTGGGTGGGGTGTGGGGAATGCAAGGGGGAGGGTTAGGTTGTTACAGTGTACAGGTGACAGATACTGTGCCTTGGACGATGGTTGTAATAGAGATAATACTGAGAAGTGTTCTTATTCTGTATGTGTATTGGAGATAGAGTAGATAAGTGAGGAAAGGGATAAATCAAGGATGATCTCCAGGTTTCTAACTAATAATTGAGTGATTTGTGATACAGTGCTAAAGTGGGGAAGACTGGGAATGAAATATTCTGATTTTTAAATTTTTATTTCATTGAATATTAGTTGCTATTAATAGAAGACACAACACTATTTTAGTGTACAACAGTAAGGAAACAGTAACTTCATGCTGTGTATACTTGGTCACACCAGCCACTCATTGCTTTGAAATCTTACCTGTTCTCAGGGATATGGCAGTTTCTTCTACCTTCGTTTGTATTGTGTGGCATATGATAGGCTGTCCTTTTGCATGTATCTCAGTAACAAAACATAATGCAGCTTCATCTACTTGTGGCTGTTCTCATACCCCGTAAGTCATCACTGTACTGTTGCTTTGCAAGAAAACAGAATTGGCATTATTACTAGCAATAATTAATACTGGCTAATATCGATTTTTTTGTGCCTTTCTGCATACTTAATAAGTCTTCAGTGCCAAATTGTAGAGTAGTATTTTGAAAGCAGTTAAACACAACATGCATGGAGCCAGCAATGTAAATAGCTCAAATGATGATAATTGGTCAAACTAGTCAGATTTTAGCAATAGGAAGTAATTCTTTTGTCATAAGACTTTATTTTAAACATATACACACACCCCCCTATAATTTTGTTTTCTAGTTCTTGCCTATTGAAGGGTGGTAATACTGATATATAGAGTGACTCATTTGCTTAGGGTAAGATTTTTGGTAAAAGTTCACTAAGAAATTTGGAAGCTTCCTTAGTTGATTTAAAATACTGGAAAAAATATCATTGGATTTCCACCGAAATGTTGAGGAACATCTAGATTTGCAATTATAATACTTTAAGTATTAAGACTGTTTCCATTTGGAACCTTTCTAGTTCACTTTAAAAAGACAATTTGAATTGTCAGACAGGAGCATTTCATTTTCTAAAATGAGAAGAAATGTTACTTTGCTATGGAAGACCTATTCATGATTTTTTACATATGTTTAATTTTTTTTTTTTAACAGACATTGACAGTCTCTTTTCAGCCTTATAGAGCTCTCTAGTATTACTCTTTTGTCCCAATGTATCATCCCCTCCTGCCTTTATTTTCTTAATTAGCTGACAACCTTATTTACCTTCAAAACATGTTCATCTGCTTTGCATTTTTGTCTTTTCATTGCATTTGTCTAAAACCCAACCACATCACTTCATTTTTCTGACTTCTGTGTACCTGGTGTTGCGCCGCTGAGCACAGCTGGAGAAAATAACAGCCTTGCAGACTGGAGCCACTAAGTATTCACGCTCTCCAATCTTAATTGAACCCTCAGCATTACCCAGTAATTCTCCTTTGTTCCTAGTTTTTTCTCATTCCTCATACAGTTACTTAAAAACTTGTGATCTCCTGTAGCCCCCTTACTTTACCACTTCCCTTCTCTTTTTCAGTAGATGATCTCATCTGTTCACTGTGAAACTTGAATTTAATTATTATTTTATTTCTGGGAGATGTTGAAAAAGTTTGAAATGAGAACACATGGAGATCACCTTAACATTTGCGATGCATGTTGCTTGGAGGCATACAGAAAACTAAAGTATAAATTTTAGGACAAAAACAGAAAGATATATCTTTGTGGTAATTTTAGTGAGTCTACTATGAGGTAATTTTAGTACAACATCACTTTTTTTTTTTTTTTGAGACAGGGTCTTGCTCTGTTGCCCAGGCTGGAATGCAATCATGGCTTGCATGCTCTGTTGCCCAGGCTGGAATGCAATCACTGCAGCCTCAACCTCCTGGGCTCAGGTGATCTTCCCACCTCAGCCTCCTAAGTAGCTGTTACCACAGGTGTGCACCACCATGCCTGGCTATTTTTTTTGTATTTTTAGAGATGAGGTCTCACCGTGTTGTCTTGGCTGGTCTCAAACTTCGAAGCTCAAGAGATCTGTCCTCCTTGGCCTCCCAAAGTGCTGGGATTACAGGCATGAGCCACCGCACCTAGCCCCATAGTGTAATTTTTTTTTTTTTCTGAGGTGGAGTCTCACTCTGTCACCCGGGCTGAAGTGCAGTGGCACAGTCTCGACTCACTGCAAGCTCTGCCTCCTGAGTTCTAGCAATTCTCCTGCCTCTCAGCCTCCCGAGTAGCTGGGATTACGGCGCCCACTATCATGCCCAGCTAATTTTTGTATTTTTAGTAGAGACAGGGTTTTGCCATGTTGGCCAGGCTGGACTTGAACTCCTGACCTCAGGTGATCTGCCTGCCTCGGCCTCCCGAAGTGCTGGTATTACAGATGTGAGCCACCATGCTTGGCCCACGTTGGTTCATTTTAGTTGTGACTGTTATTGAGCTTTGAATAGCTTGATAAATCTGTCTTCACTATAGCAGATCTGGGTCAGGACACATTCTCCTGGGACTGTGTTGGAGACAAACTGCCAAATTTAATTTGTTTGAATACTCCTCACCATTCAGTTAATTTGGTTTCAGCTTCATATAATCATTTACAAGATCTGGGTTTTGCTTCCCATGCCACCTATTTTGGATTTTATGTATTTACTTTGTTCATTCCACATAGATGGTTTATCTTGCTTCATTCTTCTTAATTTAATGCTCAATGTTCACTTCAAGTTTTTGGTTTTTTTTTTTTTTTTTTTTTGTGAGACGGAGTTTCACTCTTGTTGCCCAGGCTTGAGTGCAGTGGCGCGATCTCAGCTTACCACAACCTCCGCTCCCGAGTTCAAGCGATTCTCCTACTTCAGCCTTCCGAGTAGCTGGGATTACAAGCATGCGCTACCATGCCCAGCTAATTTTGTATTTTTACTAGAGACGGGGTTTCTCCATGTTGGTCAGGCTGGTCTCGAACTCCTGGCCTCAGGTGACCTGCCCGCCTTGGCCTCCCAAAGTGCTGGGATTACAGGCGTGAGCCACCGCTCCTGGCCTCACTTCAGTTGTGAAAGAGCCACTTGTGGATTGGATTTATCCTTACAAAGTTGAGTGAGCTATATATTGCTTCTAGTGCATTCTTTTTTTTTTTGAGACGGAGTCTCGCTCTGTTGCCCAGGCTGGACTGCAGTGGCCGGATCTCAGCTCACTGCAAGCTCTGCCTCCCGGGTTTATGCCATTCTCCTGCCTCAGCCTCCTGAGTAGCTGGGACTACAGGTGCTTGCCACGTCGCCTGGCTAGTTTTTTGTATTTTTTAGTAGAGACGGGGTTTCACCGTGTTAGGCAGGATGGTCTCGATCTCCTGACCTCGTGATCCGCCCGTCTCGGCCTCCCAAAGTGCTGGGATTACAGGCTTGAGCCACTGCGCCCGGCCTCTAGTGCATTCTTGCTCTTGCATCTAGGAAGAGTATGGATTTTGCAGTCCATCCTAGATTGCTTTGTCATGTATTTAGATGAAACTTTGGAGCAAGTTCCTTTTTTGAGATCCATCCATCCATCCATCCATCCATCCACCCATCCACCCACCCACCCACCCACTTATCATCCCAGAGGCACTGTAGTGCTGCTGCTCCTTGTTTTCTGTTTTTCCTTGACAGATACGTTGAGGTATAATTTACATAATGTAAATTTCTCCCATTTTAAGTTTACAGTTCAGTGATTTTTAGTTAATTTGGAAAACTACGTAGCCAACACTATCTAATTTCAGAATACTTCTGTCACCCCCCAAAGAAGAAAATCTGTGCCCATTGGTAGTCATTTCTCATTTTCTAATCTTAGGGTACTATTAATCTATTTTCTGTCTCCATAGATAAGTTTTTTCGGGACATTTCATAAAATTGGGGTCATTTATATGCTCTTTTATGTTTGGGTTTTATTTAACAATTTTTTAAGGATGATCCATGTTAAGAGATGTTTCAATACATTCTTGTATTTTGAAGAGTACTTCATTTTATTAATTTGTTAAGTTAATGGACATTTGAGTTTCAGACATTTGGCTGTTGTGAATAATGCTATGAACATTGATTTACAAGTCTTGGCGTAGACATGTTTTTATTCCTCTTTGGTAGATACCTAGGATTGGAATTGCTGGGTCATGTAGTAAATTTATGTTTAGTATTTTAAGAAACTTCTAAATTGTTTTCCAAAATGGTTGCACTGTTTTGCTCCCACTCCCACCTTTTTTTGTTTTTGTTTTTGAGACGGAGTCTCGCTCTGTCGCCCAACTGGAGTGCAGTGGTGCAATCTCGGCTCACCGCAAGCTCCACCTCTCGGGTTCATGCCATTCTCTTGCTTCCGTCTCCCGAATAGCTGGGATTACAGGCGCCGGCCACCACGCCAGGCTAATTTTTTTTCTATTTTTAGTAGAGACGCGGTTTCACTGTGCTAGCCAGGATGGTCTCGATCTCCTGACCTCGTGATCCACCCACCTCGGCCTCCGAAAGTTTTTTTGTTTTTGAGACTGTCCTGCTCTGTCGCCCAGGGTGGAGTGCAGTGGCGTGATCTTGGCTCACTGCAACCTCCGTCTCCCGGGTTCAAGTGATTCTCTTGCATCAGCTTCCTGAGTAGCTGGGATTACAGGCGCCCACCACCACACTTGGCTAATTGTTTTGTATTCTTAGTAGAAACGGGGTTTTGCCATGTTGGCCAGGCTGGTCTCAAACTCCTGACCTCAGCTGATCCACCCACCTTGGCCTCCCAAAGTGCTGGGATTATAGGCATGAGCCATCACGCCTGGCTGCCTTTATTGATCTGAATATTTAAGATGACTATTTGATTAGAATTCAGTATCATGAACGACGTTAGCTGTTACCATGGAAGAAGAATCAGCATCACAGGATTCTAGTCCAGCTAGTAAAAAATAATAAAATACAAATATGTCACAGGCAAAAATATAATGCTTAATGATTAAAACCTAGATTTCTACCAGGTGAATGTGATTGCTTCAAAGTTTTACTTAAAGCTACTGCATAGAACAGTGTGAACATTTATTATTAATACTTTATTAAAAAAACTTTTAATTATGGAAAATTTCATACGATACAGATGAAGAGAAAATAGTTTAGTGCCTCCTCACATACTTTTCACCCAGCTTCAAAATTTACTCATTCTAGTTTTATTTCATCTATTACACATACCTAGACTCTTCTCCCCCATATTGTAAAGATAAATATATTCCCATTATCACATCTAAAGCCTTCCATAATAATTTTTTACTAAGAATTGGTTACTTTTGATGAGTGAGATACAGAAATAGAAATTTCAATTTCTTTTTTCCTTTGTTTTAAAATGGAGATATTTTGGAGTGGTTTTTTGCAGTAAATACACAAGTCTGTGTGTGTATATGTTTGACAGAAATTATATCTCTTTAGGGATTTTAGGTCCTGTGCTTTTCTCCCCTTCTATCAGAAAAAAATTGTAACAAAATTTTGAGGGTGTGGAGGCTGAGAGGGTGTTTTCATTTGGTCCATTTATGTGAGAATAAATAGCTTTAGAACATGGGATGAGGTCCAATCTGAATTCATTTTATTACTGCTTTAGAGGAATTATTTCTGTCATTTGCATTAGAAATCCAATTGCTTTAAAATTAAATTCTAAATTTTACTTTCTATACGTGATTCTTTGTTTGGATTATGGATCTCACTGGATAGTTTGAGATCCATCATCTCTTTTCTCTTTTGTTTTCTGAAAACTACAATTTTTTTCCATATTAATTAATTAATTAATTATTATTATTATTTTTTGAGACGGAGTGTCGCTCTGTGGCCCGGGCTGGAGTGAAGTGGCTGGATCTCAGCTCACTGCAAGCTCCGCCTCCCGGGTTTACGCCGTTCTCCTGCCTCAGCCTCCCGAGTAGCTGAGACTACAGGCGCCCGCCACCTCACCTGGCTAGTTTTTTGTATTTTTTGGTGGAGACAGGGTTTCACCGTGTTAGCCAGGATGGTCTCGATCTCCTGACCTCGTGATCCACCCGTCTCGGCCTCCCAAAGCACTGGGATTACAGGCTTGAGCCACTGCGCCCGGCAATTAATTAATTTATTGAGACAGAGTTTTGCTCTTGTTGCCCAGGCTGGAGTGCAATGGCACAATATCCTCTCACTGCAGCCTTCGCCTCCTGGGTTCAAGTGATTCTTCTGCCTCAGCCTCCCATGTAGCTGAGATTACAGGTGCCTGTCACCACACTTGGGTAATTTTTGTATTTTTAGTAGAAATGGGATTCCACCATGTTGGCCAGGCTGTTCTCAAACTCCTGGTCTCAAGTGATCCACCTGCCTCAGCCTCCCAAAGTGCTGGGATTACAAGCATGAGCTACCATGCCCAACCTCCATATTATTTAGAATTGATTTCTCATTAGTAACAAAATGCTTTTAACACCAAAATCAATAACTTTATAGTAAATCTGGGCTTTGATTTTGTTCTCTGTCTCATCTATATAGGCAGCTCTGCTTTTTTGAGACTCAGTCCACATATAAAATAGGGATATTATAATATCATAAGATAATGAGAAGTTTAACTGCATGTAGATTTCTTTTGGTGGTGGGAGTAGGTGTTGAGGGAGGGTTAACAATACCTTGTGGTTTTATGCTGTATGCATTTACAAAGAAGAGCAAAGAGAAACAGGAGAACAGACAAAAACGATTTAGCGTTGCTATGTACACATTGCTGTTATAAACCATTTATGTAAATTCCCATTTGATCCCTATGACAATGATGGTGGTATATGTTGTTATTATCATTCCAAATCACGACTTGTAACTGTGAAGTAATTTACGGAAGATATGTATTGTTACCCTCACTTCATATATGAGGAGACTAGTCTTGGAAAAATATAGTAATTTGCAGAAAGTCTTACAACTAGTTAGTGCAGCTTTAATTGGAAAGTTTATGTTTCTTTCTACCACCGTGGTATACTTTCCACTGTGGGCAGTTGTCTTATCAGGAAGGGAATGCGGTTGTTTTTGCTCTTTTTTGAAAGCACTAAAATGTTAGAGGTTACTTTGATAATTTGATTGGTTGGCTAATTAGAATATAGGGTTTTTTGTTTGTTTAAAGAGACAGGGTCTCACTTTAGTTGTCCAGGCTGAAGTGCATTGGTGCCATCATGGCTCACTGCAGCTTCAACCTTCTGGCCTGAAGAGCTCCTCCTGCCTCAGCTTGCCAAAGTGTTGGCATTACAAGCATGAGCCGCAATGCCTTGCAGGAATATAGTTGTTTTTTTTGAGACGGAGTTTTGCTCTGTCGCCCAGGCTGGAGTGCCAGTGGCGTGATCTTGGCTCACGGCAACCTCCGCCTCCAGGGTTCAAATAATTCTACTGTCTCAGCCTCCCAAGTAGCTGGCACTACAGGCACCCGCCACCACGCTGGGCTACTTTTTGTATTTTTTTTTTGAGACGGAGTCTCACTCTGTTGCCCAGGCTGGACTGCAGTGGCCGGATCTCAGCTCACTGCAAGCTCCGCCTCCCGGGTTTACGCCATTCTCCTGCCTCAGCCTCCCAGGTAGCTGGGACTACAGGCGCCCGCCACCTCACCTGGCTAGGTGTATTTTTTTTAGTAGAGATGGGGTTTCACCGTGTTAACCAGGATGGTCTCGATCTCCTGACCTCGTGATCCGCCTGTCTCGGCCTCCCAAAGTGCTGGGATTACAGGCTTGAGCCACCGTGCCCGGCCTGTATTTTTTTTTTTTCGGTAGAGGTGGGGTTTCACTATATGTTAGTCAGGCTGGTTTGAACTCCTAACCTCAGGTGATCCACCCATCTCAACCTCCCAAAGTGCTGGGATTACAGGTGTGAGCCACCACACCCGCCATGATTTAAGTGAGATGAACCATGAAAAGTGAACCATGAAAACTCAAATCAATTTATGTTTTTAATTTTTATTATTTTTTTTTGAGATGAAGTCTCTTTCTGTTGCCCAGACTGGAGTGCTGTGGCGCGATCACGGCTCATTGCAACCTCCACCTCCCAGTCAAGTGATTCTCTTGCTTCAGCCTGCTGAGTAGCTGGGACTGCTGGCATGCGCCACTACACCCAGCTAATTTTTAAATTTTTAGTAGAAACAACATTTTGCCGCGTTGGCCAGACTGGTCTCGAACTCCTGACCTCAAGGTAATGTGCCTGCCTCGGCCTCCCAAAGTAGTGGGATTACAGGCATGAGCCACTGTGCCCGGCCATCATCTCAGTTTATATATATGTTTTACACATACTTTTTTTTTTTAAAACTACAGTAGTTTTTCTGCACACTAGTTTTTGTGTCTTGCTTTCTTGGCTCAGTATTGTTTGTGAGATTCATTCATGTTGTGGGACCCGTAGTTCATTTTTATGAACTATATACTTGTGTAATTATGCCACATTTATCCATTCTATTCTTGATGGATATTAGATTATTTTTAGTTTGGGACCATTGTAAGTATTACTGCTGAGAACACTCTTGTGGTTTTGTTTTGTTTTGTTTTGTTTTGAGACGGAGTTTCGCTTTTGTTGCCAGCCTGGAGTGCAGTGGGGTAGTCTTGACTCAACCTTAATCAACCTCCTGGGTTCAAGTGATTCTCCTGCCTCAGCCTCCCGAGTAGCTGGAATTACAGGCACCTGCCACCGTGCCTGGCTAATTTTTATATTTTTGGTAGAGATGGGATTTGCCATATTGGCCACACTGGTCTTGAACTCCTAACCTCAGGTGATTCACCCGCCTCAGCCTCCCAGAGTGCTGGAATTGCAGGCGTGAGCCACGGTGCCCGGCCTCATACATGTTTTTTAATGCACATGTGAAGCCATTTCTATTGGATATATATCTAAGATCGAAACCTCTCGGTCATAAGATATGTTGTAAGTAGAAAAGGCCAAATTGTTTTCCAGAGTGGTTTTACCAAACTTTTCTTCCAACAGCATATGAGAATTCCCTTTTATATTCTCCCGAGTGCACATTATTGCCAGTCTTTGAAAATTGTAGCCATTTTTGATGGCTTTAATTTGCACTTTCTCTGGCTACTAATGAGTTTGAGCATCTCAGTGCTGACCATTTTGATGTCCTGTTCTGTAAAGTGATTACTCTCATTGCTTATCTGTTTTTATTTTTAATTATGTGTATTTTGATTCATAGCAGCTTTTTATATATTCTTAATATAAGGCATTTGTCAGTTTTAAGTAGGTTACTTATGTCTTCTCGCATTCTGTAGTTTGCCTGTGGTGCCTTTTTATATGGTATCTTTTGGTGCAGAAAAGTTCTCTGTAGGCTGGGTGCAGTGGCTCACACTTGTAATCCCAGCAGTTTGGGAGTCCGAGGCAAGTGGATCACGAGGTCAGGAGATGGAGACCATCCTGGCTAACGTGATGAAGAAAAAATTAGCTGGGTGTGGTGGCGTGCGCCTGTAGTCCCATTTACTCAGGAGGCTGAAATGGAAATTGCTTGAACTGGGGAGGTGGAGGTTGCAGTGAGCCGAGATCGTGCCACTGCACTCCAGCCTGGCGACAGAGCAAGAGTCCTTCTCAAAAAAAAAAAAAAAAAAAAAAATTATCTGCATAGGTACGTATGTCAGTTTTTTTCCATTGAACAGTGCTTTTTTGTGTCCTGTTTAAAAATTTTCTTTTTTCCTTGTAGGTCATGGAGTTCTTTACATCATCTATAAACTTTTATTTACTTCTCTCATTTATATATGTAATATGTACTTCACCTGGAATAGATTTTTTTGTGTGTGTAGTTTTTAGGTCAAGTTTTATTTTTTTTCAAATGGATATCTAATTGTTCCAGCACCATTTATGAATAAACAAACAAACAAATTGCTATCACTCTGCATTGTCGTGTATTCATAAGTCATGTCCATAGATGCATGCTATGTGTCTGGGCCTTTATCCTGCTACCTTGTACCAATATCACTGCCTTATTTAGTGAGCTTAATAATGTCTGAATATTCTGTAGAATAAGTCTCCTTTTTATTTTTTTCCTTGAAATATGGTCTCACTCTGTTTCCCAGGCTGGAGTGCAGTAGTGCGATAACAGTGTACTGTAGCCTTGACCTCCTGGGCTTACATGATCCTCCTATCTCAGCCTCCGGAGTAGCTGGGACCATAGGTGTGAGCCACCATGCCTGCCTTATTTTCAAAATTATCTGTAGAGATGAGATCTCCCTATGTTACTCAGGCTGCCCAGCTTGTTCTTTTTAAAGATTTGCTAGTCTGTTCTTTTGCATTTCCATGTACACTGTAGAATCACTGCATTAATTTCTCCCCATAAATAAACAGAGAAACCAGTTTAACCTCCAAACCACAGACCCTTTTGGGCTTTTGGTTGGAATTATACTGTTGGCTTAGATCAATTTTGGGATGGTCAGAATTGACATCCTTTATGGTTTTCTAGTTAAAAGTCTTGCATATCTTTTGTTAGATTTATTCTTAGATACTTGATTTATTTATGCCATAGTAAGTATATATATATTTTTTTCTTTTTGTAAGTGGGATTTCAGAAATTGTCGTACTTTAACCAGGAGTTTTATAGCAAAGGTTTTTGTGAAAAATTATATTCTATAATAGGTTTAAGTCATTGCCTAAAGCATCTCCAGTATTTATAAAGCCAGAGGGAGTCCAGGATGGTACACAAATAACTGCTTCTGATGATATCATTTTCCTTTTTGTTTTCAAGCAAGACTGGATAGAGTATCGTATATTGAAATAAAACCGTAACATGACCATTTCACTTATTTCTTTTTTTTTTTTGATAGGGAGACTTTGGCATTTTGTTTCATTTATGGTTTTAATCTATACATGAAAGTAGTTGGTTACATAAAATGGTTTATTTACTATTTTTGAGTTTTAGATTTTTCTTCTTGACAAACTTTATTTTGGGTTAGGTAGTTTCTTCTGCTCCATGGTTGGAATGGGGGAGGGGCTATAATTAAACCAACATTGAAGTGAAATACAGTATGCACATTGCAATCTTGTTTCAGTGGAAGTAAAGTTAAAAGACTTGAAATTCTGTTACTATGGAGGAGAAGCAAAGTACGGGGTAGGCTTAATAGTGCATAGTGTTGTTTGTGAGAGAGACAGAAAAATGCTTATTTCTGAATTCTTGAACCGGAGCTCTGGAATTGGAGTGCTATAATAGAGAGGAAGAAAGGGATCAGAATACAAGGAAAATAAAATAGCATGGAGAAGAGAATGATAAAACAAAATTTTAGCAGCTTCGTTCCTGGAAAACCATCATAATAACAGACTGTATTACTGTGTGAAAGTCAATAAGCATTTTTACAAAAACTTAATGTTGGAATTGTGTTTGGGTGAACTTTTCTGGGTCTTAAGTACAGATTATCCAGAAAGGAAGGAAAAAGAACCAAAACCCCAGCTTGTTTCCAGGGGCATATGTAGCCCCGCCAAAATGCTGTTGTATTGTTTTATGAATAAAGTCTGATACTTATCTGGAGTTTCCAATCCCTCCTCACCACCTTTTAATATGTTATGTTATGTTATGTTATGTTATGTTATGTTATGTTATGTTATGTTATGTTATGTTTTATATTATGTTATCTTTTGAGATGAAGTCTCACTCTGTTGCTCAGGCTGGAGTACAGTGTTGCAATTTTGACTGACTGAAACCTCTGCCTCCTGGGTTCAAGCAATTCTCATGCCTTAGCCTTCCCAGTTGCGGGATTACAGGTGTGTGCCACCATGCCCAGCTAATTTTTGTATTTTTAGTAGAGATGGGGTTTCACCATGTTGGCCAGGCTTGTCTCCAACTCTTGACCTCAGGTGATCCACACGCTTTGGCTTCCCAAAGTGTTGGGATTAGAGGTGTGAGCCACCATGCCCGGCCCCCCACCTTTTTTCTTAAGAGAGAGGGTCTTGTTCTGTTGCCCAGGCTGGAATGAGGTGGCTTGATTATAACTTACTATAGCCTTGAACTTCTGGGATCAAGTGATCTTCCTACTTCAGTCTCCCTAGTAGCTGGGACAACAGGTGTGTGCCACCATGCTTAGCTAATTTTATTTTATTTTTTTTTAGAGATAGGTCTCATGATGTTGCCCAGGCTGGTCTTGAACTCCTGACCTCAAGCGGTCCTCCTGCCTCGGCCTCCCAAATTGCTGTGATTATAGGAGTGAGCCAGGCCCCTTCATTGATTAGAGAAAAATTCACTGAAACTCAGAAATAACTGGAGTTCTTCTATGTAAATGATATGGTAACCTGCTTTTCTATATAATAAATTTGACTTCATTTAAGTTAGTTATAAATTAGGCAGCCTGGGCAACATAATGACACCCTGTCTTCCTTTTTTTTTTTTTTTTGGAGACAGAGTCTTGCTCTGTCGCCCAGTCTGGAGTGCAGTGGCATGATCTTGGCTCACTGTAACGTCTGCCTCTCGGGTTCATGTGAGTCTGCTGCCTCAGCCTCCTGAGTAGCTGGGACTACAGGCATGTGCCAGCACACCCAGCTAATTCTTTTATTTTTAGTATGATAGAGTCTGTCTCTTATACACATCTAGATGTGTATAAGAGACAGGTTCAGCATCGAAGGTTGAGGCTGCAGTGAGCCATGATTGTGCCATTGTATCCCAACTTAAATAATTGTCAGGATTTACTACATATTACAAAAATTCCATGGCTTTTAACTATAAATAACTTGTTGACGAATGGGATGGGAGGGGTGAAACTAAGCACCTAACAACTGTAAGTAGCTATATAATAGTAATACCAATATAGTAAGCAATGAAACTGTTTATTTCATATTACTGTTTGATATTTCATATTGGCTTTCCAGTATTGAGCCTTTTTTTGTTGAGATGAAATTCACATAACATATATTTAACTATTTTGAAGTATACCATTTAGTGACATTTAGTGCAATTGTGTTGTGCAATTATTATCTCTAGTTTCAAAATGTTTTCATTATACCAAAAGAGCGTCTCATATCCATTAAGTAATCACTTCCTATTTCCTTGACACCCTCCCCCCAATCTCCTGGCAATCACTAATATGCTTTCTGTCTCTATGGATTTGCTTATTATATTTCTTATAAATAAAATTATATAATATGTGGCTTCTTTTACTTAGCATAATGTTTTCAATGCTTATTGAAGTTATAGCATGTATTAGTACTTAATTTTTATGGCTAAATAACATTCAATTGTATGTATATACCACATTTATTTCTTAGTTCATCTGTTAATGCACCTTTTGTCTGTAATGAATAATGCTGCTGTTAACGTTTATGTACAAATAGCTGTGTGGATATATATGTTAATTTTTCTTGGTTGTATACCTAGGAGTAGAATTTCTGGATCACGTGGTAATTCTTTTTATCTTTTTGAGAAA
>NW_012098544.1:70382-70993 GCF_000951045.1 Mandrillus leucophaeus | reverse complement strand
GTGCACTCATAATCGCAGCTACTTGGGAGGCTGAGACAGGAGAATCACTTGAACCTGGGAGGCAGAGGTTGCAGTGAGCTGAGATTACACCACTGCACTCCAACCTGGGCGACAGAGTGAGACTCCATCTCAAAAAAAAAAAAAATCATTTATGCCAATCTGTGTTTTTTGTTTATTAGTTTTTGAGATGGAATTTTGCTCTGTCACCCAGCCTGAAGTGCAGTGACACAGTCTAAGCCCATTGCAACCTCCACCTCCCAGGTTCAAGCGATTCTCCTGCTTCAGCTTCCTGGGTAGCTGGGAATGTAGGTGTGCACCACCATGTCCGGCTAATTATTTGTATTTTTAGTAGAGACCGGGTTTCACCATGTTGGCCAGGCTGGTCTTGAACTCCTGCCCTCAGGTGATCCACCTGCTTCAGATCTCCCAAAGTGCTGGGATTCCAGGCATAAGCCATTGAACCGAGCCCCAGTCTATGTTTTTTAATTGTCGATTTTAAGTTGTTTACATTTAAAGTGATTGCTGATAAGGAAGAACTCTTGCCACTTTGCTATTTGTGTGTGGTCACTGAAGCCTATGTTCTGTTATCTTTGTGGTCAGCTAGTGACCTG
>NW_012098544.1:64915-69376 GCF_000951045.1 Mandrillus leucophaeus | reverse complement strand
TGTTAATGCACCTTTTGTCTGTAATGAATAATGCTGCTGTTAACGTTTATGTACAAATAGCTGTGTGGATATATATGTTAATTTTTCTTGGTTGTATACCTAGGAGTAGAATTTCTGGATCACGTGGTAATTCTTTTTATCTTTTTGAGAAATTGCCAAATTGTTCTTGACAGTGGCTGGCATCATTTTAGATTTCTACCGGTAATATATGAGAGTTCCTATTGCTTCATATCCTTGCCAACACTTGCTATTTTACTTTTTCAAAAAAATATAGCCGCCTGCTATTGTTTGAATATGATTTGTTTGTACTGCCAAAACTCATGTTGAAATTTGATCCCCAGTGTGGTGATATTGGGAGGTGGGGCCTATTGGGCAGTATTTGGGTTATGAGGGCAGATACTTCATGAATTGCTGGTGCTGTTCTCACTGTAGTGAGTGAATTGTTGCTTTCTAGAGACTGTATTAATTCTTGAGGGAATGGATTAATTCCTGCAAGAGTGTGTTGTTGTAAAGCCATGACATCCCTCAGGCTTTCCCGTCTTTGCATGTGTCCACTTTCCCATTGACCTTCCCTGCCATGTTGTAAAATAGCACAGAAGCTGTCGCCAGAAGCCAGAGATCCATGCCCTTGAACCCTTGAACTTCTCAGGCTGCAGAACCTTGAACGAAATAAACCTCTTTTTGTTGTAAGTTACCAGTCACGTATTTTGTTATAAGCAGCACAAAATGGACTAATACCTCATTCTAAAGTTATAAAGTAGTATCTCTTTGTGGTTTTGACTTGCATTCTTTTAATGACTGATGAAGCTCAGCATTTTTTCATGTGCTTGTTGGCCATTCGTATATCTTTTTTGGAAAAATGTCTTTTCAAGTCCTTTGCCCATTTGTAAATTGGCTCGTTTGTCTTTTGTTGTTGAGTTGTAAGAGTTCTTTATGTAGTCTGGATACTGGACCCGTAAATATTTTCTCTCATTTTGTGAGTTGTCTTTTAACTTTCTTGATAATGTCCTTTGATGCACAAAGCTTTTAAGTTTGATGAGGTCCAGTTTACATAATTTTTCTTTAGGTACATGGGCTTTTGGTGTCATGTAAGAAACCATTTCCAAATCCAGTGGAGTAGGTTACTTGTGTGTTTCCTCTTAAGAGCTTATAATTTTAGCCTTTATATTTAGGCCACTGACCCATTTTGATTTAACTTTTAGTATGGTGTGAGATAAGGGTCCAACTTCATTCTTTTGCATGTGGGTATCACATTATCCCAATACCATTTGTTGAAGAGACTGTTTCTTCCCTATTGAATTGCCTTGTACCCTTATAAAAAATCAGTTGACCATAGATGCGTGAGTGTATTTCTGAACTCTTATTCTGTTCCATTGGTCTATATTTCTGTCCTTATGCCAATACCACACTGTTTTGACTCCCTTGGCTTTGTAGTAAGTTTGAAATTGGAAAGTTTTAGTCTCAAATTTTATTGTGCTTTTTCAATATTATTTTGACTGTTTGGAACTCTTTGCAATTCTGTATGAGTTTGAGGATTGGACTTTCCATTTTTGCAAAAAAGGCCATTGGAATTTTGATAGGGGTTGCACCGAATCTGTACATTGTTTTGGAGAGTATTGCCGTTTTAGCAATATTAAATGATCTTCTAATCTGGGAATGTTACATGTCTTTACATTTAATTAAATCTTAATTTCTTTTAACAGTGTTTTGTAGTTCTCACTTTACAAATCTTTCACTTTCTTGGTTAAATTTATTTTTAGATATTTTAATTTTTGGATGTTATTGTAAATTTGTTATCTTTCCTTTTTGGACTGTTCATTTTGTGTAGGAACACAACTGATTTTTGTATATTGTTCTTATACCCTGCAACTTTGCTCAATTTTTTATCAGTTTAGTGGGGATTTTTTTATTGATTCTTTGGAATATTTTATATATAGGATCGTGTCATGTGCGACTAGAGATAGTTACACATCTCCTTTCCAGTATGGATGCCTTTAAATTCTTTCCTCACCCGGCTAGCAGTGTTGAAAGTGGGCATTCTTGTCTTTTTTCTGATGTTAGAGGGACAGCTTTTAGTTACTCACCACTGAGTATGATGTTAACTGTAGGTGTTTCATAAATGCATCTTATCATGTAAAGCTCCCTTCTGTTCCTAGTTTCCTAAGTTTTTTGTTTGTTTATTTCTGAGACAGGGTCTCACTCTGTCATCCAGACTGGAGTGCAGATCATGGCTCACTGTAGCCTTGACTTCCTGAGCCCAAGTGATCCTCCCCCTTCAGCCTCTGGAGTAACTGGGACCACAAGTATGCACAACCATCCCTGGCTATTTTTTTGTGTGTGTGTGTGGAGACATGGTCTTGCTATCTTGCCGAGGCTGTTGTTGAATTCCTGGGCTCAAGTGATCCTCCCACCTTGGCCTCCCTGTGTGCTGAGATTACAGGCATGAGCCATTGTGCCTGGCCATTTGTTTGTTTTTTAGCATGATAGTATATTGTATTAGTTCATTCTCACACTGCTAATAAAGACATATCCGAGACTGGGTAATTTATAAAGGAAAGAAGTTTAATTGACTCTATTCCAAATGGCTGGGGATGCTTCACAATCATGGCAGAATACAAAGGAGGAGTAAAGTCACATCTTACATGGCAGCAGGCAAAGAGAGCATGTGCAGGGGAGGTCTTCTTTATAAAACCATGAGATCTCATGAGACTTATATTCATTATCACGAGAACAGCATGGGAAAGACCCGCCCCCGTGATTCAGTTATCTCCCATCTTTCCCTCCCACAATACGTGGGAATTATGGGAACTACAATTCAAGATCTGGGTGGGGACACAGCCAAACCATATCATATGTTGAACTCTGTTAAATATGTGTGTGTGTGTGTGTGATGATCATGTATTTTTCCTTCATTCTGTTTATATTGTGTATTACATTGATTGATTTTCTTATGATAAACCATCCTTCATTCTTGGGCTAAATCTCACTTGTTCATGGTGTGTAGCTGGGATTACAGGCGCCTGTCACCATGCCCAGCTGTTTTTTTTTTTTTGGTATTTTTTAGTAGAGATGGGATTTCACTGTGTTGACCAGGCTGGTCTCGAACTCCTGACCTTGTGATCCGCCCGCCTTGGCCTCCAGGCGTGAGCCACTGCACCCGGCCAGGATTTTTCTTTTCTTTTCTTTTTTTTTGAGACGGAGTCTCGCTCTGTCGCCCAGGCTGGAGTGCAGTGGCCGGATTTCAGCTCACTGCAAGCTCTGCCTCCAGGGTTCACGCCATTCTCCTGCCTCAGCCTCCTGAGTAGCTGGGACTACAGGCGCCCTCCACATCGCTGGGCTAGTTTTTTGTATTTTTTAGTAGAGACGGGGTTTCACCGTGTTAACCAGGATGGTCTCGATCTCCTGACCTCGTGATCCGCCCGTCTCGGCCTCCCAAAGTGCTGGGATTACAGGCCGGAGCCACCGCGCCCGGCCGATTTTTATTTTCTTAATGATCATCTGTCTAGATGTTTTAGCCATTATTGAAAGTGAAATTTTATTGTTATATTGAAGTTTAGTATGTATCGAAGTTTATTATTGTTGAACTATTTCTACTTTTAGTTCTCTCAGTGTTTGCACACAATTTTGGGGCTCCATTGTTTTGTGTGTAATTGTTATATCTTCTTGTGAATTAATCGTTTTATCACTATGCATTCTTCTTTGTCTTTTTTTTTTTTTTTGAGACAGGGTCTCACTCTTCACCCAGGCTGGAGTGCAGTGGCATGATCTCAGCCCACTGCAACCTCCCAGGCCCAATCGTGTCTCTCACGTCAGCCTTCTGAGTAGTTGGGACTACAGGTGCATGCCACCACGCCTGGCTAATTTTTTGTATTTTTGGTAGAGACGGGGTTTTGCTATGTTTCCCAGGTTGGTCTGGAACCCCTGAGCTCAAGTGATCTGCCTGCCTGGGCCTCCCTAAGTGCTGGGATTACAGGCATGAGCCACTGCTCCTGGCCGTTCTTTGTCTTTTGTAACAACTTTTGATTTATAATCTGTTTTGTCTACGATCAGTTTTGCTACCCTTCCTGTCTTTTGGTTACTGTTTGCATAATATAAATTATTCCATCCTTTTATTTTTAAGTTATTTGTGTCTTTGAGGCTAAAGTGAATCTCTTTTAACTAGTATATAGCTGCATTTTACAAAAATCATGGCGGGGCTTGTTGGCTCACACCTGTAATCCCAGCACTTTGGGAGGCCAAGTCAGGTGGATCACCTGAGATCAGGAGTTCGAGACTAACCTGGCCAACATGGTGAAATCCTGTCTCTACTAAAAATACAAAAATTAGCCCGACGTCGTGGTGCACTCATAATCGCAGCTACTTGGGAGGCTGAGACAGGAGAATCACTTGAACCTGGGAGGCAGAGGTTGCAGTGAGCTGAGATTACACCACTGCACTCCAACCTGGGCGACAGAGTGAGAC
>NW_012098544.1:55441-64327 GCF_000951045.1 Mandrillus leucophaeus | reverse complement strand
AAAAAAAAAAAAAAAAAGTAAAAGAATACCTATTAAGTTTGACTTAGCAGTTAAAAATCTGATTTATCCTACACAGTAAAACTATGGGGGCAAAGAAGTAGAAGTAGCTCTTGATAATTTTTTTCTAGTCTGTATCCTGTTGAAGCTCTTGATAATTTTGTGTTAACAATTTTCATTTGAAGTTTCAGTGACTATAAAGAAGCAGTTTGTAGAATGATTCTCTCAAAAGCCTTTTATTGAGTGATTGCTGTATTCCAGGGATACTGAAAGATTTATTAGATGATCTATTTTAATCCCCACAGAATTCCTGTAAGATAGGTGTTATCTTTATTTTTCCAGTTGAGAAAATTGATGCTCAGAGATGTTCAATATATTTACATCCAGGGGGCATACCGACTGTTAAGTGGTAGAGGTAGGAAGCAAGTTCAGATACTTCTGTCTTATTTTTTATTTTACTGAGCTGCTTTTGATTATAGGATACAATAACTTCTAGGATTTATCTGAAAATGTGTAGGGTAAGCACTACTTTATAGAAATTATTTTCCTGTTAGGATTTTATACACACACACACATGAGGATGGGAGTGGTGGTGGTGGTGTGTCAGAGGTTAAGTTTTAATCAAGAAGCGAAAAGGTCAAGGATGGAAATTCAGTTTTTACAAAAATAGAGTATTTTAATATGTTTTTCCTGATAAGTTGGATATTAAAAAATAAGGACAATATTTAAAGTTTTCTGAAGATGCACTAAATCAAGGTAGGGTTGTCATGTCGACTTAAAATAGTTGAGAGCAGGCTGGGCGCAATGGCTCACACCTGTAATCCAAGCACTTTGGGAGGCCGAAGCGGGTGGGTCACCTGAGTTCAGGAGTTTGAGACCAGCCTGGCCAACATGGTGAAACCCCGTCTCTACTAAAAATACAAAAATTAACCGAGTGTGGTGGCATGTGCCTGTAGTCACAGCTACTCGGAAGGCTGAGGCAGGAGAATCACTTGAACTTGGCAGGCCAAGGTTGCAGTGAGCCAAGATCACGCCACTGCACTCCAGCCTGGGCAACAGAGCGAGACTCTGTCTCAAATAAAAAACAAATAAATGAAGTAATTTAGTTGTATATGTTCATTTAACAGATGAGAAAATTGAATGAGTTTGAAAGGTTAAATACTTCTAGTTATTCAGCAGACTGAGATTCAAAACCTAATTTAGTGATCCTTTATCTTCAAGTCTTTCTTAGTTCTTTATTGCTCAAAATTAGGAATGGAGGATAGCATGAGCATCCAGAAATAATTTTTTCTGAACACGATCTTCTAGGCAAAGCATCCTAGATAGAGAAGAAGAAACAATTTGGGAGGTATACGAAAATTAGGAACTGGTAGGACTGTCACACTATAGGCATGTAGAACAGCACAGAGAAGCAGGGGAAGAATAAATGGTTTCTCTTCAACATAGGGTAATTTTGGATATTTTAAAGTAAACTTACAGGCAAGAGGAAGAACAGAGGGCTGTGAATAGTAATAGGCATAGCATTTAAAGCATATGTACATGTGATATGGCTCGTTGGGAGGGTTCTTTGTATTTCCTCGGATGCATCAAACCTGCTTGCTATTAATTTCTTACCGCTTCCTCTGAAAGTATTTTTCTTTTAGAAAAACTTGGAATGTGGAAGTGATCATTTTGTATATTTTAATTTAGTGGTTGTCATCAACCTAGTGATTTGGATTGTGTATTACATCAGTATCATTTAGGATTTTTTTTCTGAAAGGATATGTCCATTTATGTCTCACCCTGGTAATCCAGAATGTGGCGAAACTCCATCTCCCCCCCCACCCCCCAAAAAAATTATACATGGTGGCACTTAGTCCCAGCTACTTGCGAGTCTGAGGTGGGAGGATCGTCTGAGCTCGGGAGTCAGAGGTTGCAGTGAGCCGTGATTGTGCCATTGCATTCCAGCTTGGGTGACAGAGCAAGACCCTGTCTTTAAAAAAAGCAAAGAAAAGAAAATGCAGTTGACTAATTCTAGAGATAGTAATAGTATTTGATGGTGTGGAGAAACAGACCAGAAATTCTTAAGTATTTGAATAAAGCAGTGGTTTCAGCAAAGACATTTTCTTCCTATAAAATTAAGTAGGCTATTGAGACATTAAAGGAAGTCATTCTTTTTTATTCCAATAGTTTTGGGAGTACAGGTGGTTTTTGGTTACATGGATAAATTCCTTAGTGGTGATTTCTGAGATTTTAGTGTACCCGTCACCCAGGCAGTGTACACTGTACCCAATATGTAGTCTTTTAACGCTTACACCCTTCCAAACCTTCCCCCACCGCCCAAATCCCCAAAGTTCATTATATCATTCTTACGCCTTTGTGTCCTCATAGCTTAGCTCCCACTTAGAAGTGAGAGCATAACAGTATTTGGTTTTCCATTCCTGAGTTACTTCACTTACAACAATGACTTCTACCTCCATCCAAGTAGCTGTGAAAGACATTATTTCATTCCTTTTTGTGGCTGAGTAGTATTTTATGGTGTATATATACTACATTTTCTTTATTTCATTATCCACTCATTGGTTGATGGGCACTTAGGTTGGATTCATATCTTTGCAATTGTGAATTGTGCTGCTATATAGATGCATGTGGATGTGTCTTTTTCATATAATGACTTTTCCTTTGCTTAGATACCCAGCAGTGGGATTGTTTGATCAAATGGTAGTTCTACTTTTAGTTTAAATAATCTCCATACCGTTTTCCATAGTGGTTGTACTAGTTTACATTCCCACCAGCAGTGTAAAAGTGTTCTCTTTTTACCACATCCATGCTCCTCTATTGTTTGTCTGTTTTTTTTTTTTTTTTTTTGACTTTTTAATTATGACTGTTCTTTCTGGAGTAAGGTGGTATCTCATTGTGGTTTTAATTTGCATTTCCCTGATGATTAGTGATGTTGAGCATTTTTTCATGCTTTTAGCTGTATATCTTCTTTTGTGAAATGTCTCTTCATGTCTTTTGCCCACTTTTTGATGGGATTGTTTTTTTCTTGCTGATTTGAGTTCCTTGTAGATTCAGGATACTAGTCCTTTGTCAGATACACAGCTTGTGAATATTTTCTCCCATTCTGTGGGTTGCCTGTTTGCTGATTACTTTGCTGTGCAGAAGCTTTTTAGTTTAATTAGGTCCTATTTATTTATTTTTATTTTTGTTGCATTTGCTTTTGAGGTCTTAGTCGTGAATTCTTTGCCTAAGCCAATGTCTAGAAGAGTTTTTCTGATATTCTAGAATTTTTATGGTTTCAGGTCTTAGGTTTCTTTCTTTCTTTCTTTTTTTTTTCTGAGACGTAAGCTTGCTCTGTCTGTATAGTATAATATGTATTTCATAAGAAAATAGTAAACTATGACTGTGGACATCTGACTTCTGCTAAACTGATGTTTATTTATTGAAACATTTGTGGTGCAGTCCCATTTCTATAAATATATCTTCTAATTCCTCTATTAAAACAAGATACACTTCCTGGGAATGTAATCAGGCTGAGGATGTTTTAATCTCTTTATATTCTGTTCCCTTTAGTTGGGTAATTCCAGATTTCAAAATGCCTGGGTTGTGTCTAATTCCAGGGAGTTGAAGTAAATGAAGTTTTCCAGTGGAAAAAAAGTACATTGCATTATAGTAGAAGATGATAGTATTTGTGAGAGAATGTTTTATTTTCTCCTTTAGGCTGTTGACATTATAAACAATTGGAATTGTTAAAAATCTGATGTCTGATGCCCTCCCAAGATTTACTGAATCAAAATCAACTGTGACTGCACGTTAGAATCATCTAGGGAGTTAAAAAATTGCTGGTGGCTGGATCTCATCCCCAGAGAACCTGATTTAATTGGTTAGAGGGTAAAGATAGTGATTCTTAAACCATTTTAGAATCACGTGGAAGATCCCAAACTGAGTGTGATTCAGTTGGTTGGGTGGGGACTGAGATTTTGCATTTCGAACAACTTCCAGTTGATGCAGGCTTTTAGTCTCACACTTTGAGAACTGTACCCTGACTGGGATTGGGAGCCACCTGCTTAATTTGGAAGATATGCAATGTTAAGTGAGACAACTAAGTTCATAAGCAACATAGGAAGTGTAATAGATTTCAAGGTAAAAAGTGTTAAGTATGGAAAATTTTAATTTATAAAGTGGAAAGGTTTTATTCATTGTAAGTCAGAAATAAACTTTAAAATTTCATTTACAATGAAAAGTCTCAAGCATCATAAATATTAACTTAGCAGAAAGAATATCATCAGAGATGTTAAAGACAACAAACTTTCCTCCACCCAGAGTATAATTTACATAAAGTAAAATTCAAAACTTTTTTTTAGTGTTCAGTTTCATGAGTTTTGACAAGTGCATCCATTGTGCAACCATCAACAGAATCAAAATATAAAAGGGTTTTAACAATTCCCTCATGCCCTTTTTGATCATTCCTTTAATGAACCTCAGGTCCTAGCAACAGTGATCTGTTTTCTTATTCTTGGTTCTGCTTTTCCCAGAATGTCGTACAAACTGAATCGTTTGATATGTAACCTTTTTAGCCTGGCTTCTTTTATTAAGCATAATGCATTTGAGATTCATACATGTTGTTTGTTTATTAATACTTCATTCCTTTTATTAAAAATAAGTTTAAGATTTACAGCAAAATTGAGCAGTAAATATAGAGGGTTCACAAAAAACCCCTCTTCGCTCCCCCAACATTCTCAACCTCCCCCACTGTCAACAGATTGGTACATTCATTTGTTATAGTTGATGAACCTATACTGACTCATTATCAAAGTCCATAGTTTACATTAGGATTTACTGTTGGTGGTGTACATTCTACAGGTTTTGACAAATATAGCATGCACACACCATTATAGAATTGTACACTGTTGTCTCACTGCCCTAAAAATCCTCCATGCTCTAATGAAAATCGATTATACAAATTGAGGTTGATTGTCATACCTAGCTAAACTGGAGTCAAGGGGCCAAGGAGGAAAAAGCATTCATGGTACAAAGCATCTGCTCCGGGGATTGTCTCACAAGCCCAGCCACCAAAATAAACTTGTATAAACTTAAACCCAGTTTTACCTAGTAGCTGCTAAAACCACCTGCCTTAACTCTAAGACAACTTTTACCTACTGCCGTCACTTACCAGTTATAGCTTGGTGGTTCCAGAAAAACTTTGCTAATGTTAACAAGCTTTTTATCAAAGCAATTAATGCAGCATTTCTCTTTCCTAATAAAACCCCAGTGTTTTGTTTGTTCTTTAGACATACCAAAGATTATCCTGCTCTGTGTGTATGTCCTGAATTGCAATTCTGTTTTTATATATTCCCAAATAAAATGTCTTGCTTAGAGATGTGTTTCTACGCTTTGTTTGCTTTTGACATACCTAGTGTCAGAAGTGGGATCCAAAGTGAACTCACCTGGAGGGGTTTAGTGCCCCCCCCACCATATGTACTCTTTGATTCTCCTACTTCAGTGTGTTGCTTTTTTTCCCCACTTGGTAAGTCTTTCTCAGATTGAACTCCCATTTCTTGTGGTTTGAACTTTCCAGTTTTATTTTGGATTTAATTTTTGAGGGATCTTTTTCCTCTTGTTTATGAGGGATTTTCCCCTTCCTGTTGATGGGGATTTTCATCGTCCTGTTAAAGAAGGTTTTGTCATTTTTTTTTTTTTTTCTAGTGGGTACTTGACTCTTTGTGCCCTTGGTTTTTATTTCGGCTTTTGTGTGTTTGATGTTAAACCAAGTCACCTAGATTTATTTACAAAATGGGCTTTCAGGATTCAAAGGCATGTGAAAGTGACCCCCCGTCATTGAGGACTCCAGCTGGTTATATGCTTAAACATTATGGTCTCTCTCTCTCTCTTTTTTTTTTTGAGACAAAGTCTCACTCTGTTGCCCAGGCTGGAGTGCAGTGGTGCAATCTCAGCTTACTGCAACCTCCGCCTCCCAGGTTCGAGTGATTCTTCTGCCTCAACCTCCTGAGTAGCTGGGACTGCAGGCATGCACCACCACACACAGCTGATTATTTTTGTATTTTTAGTAGAGATGGGGTTTCACTATGTTGGCCAGGCTGAAACATTATGATGTGTTATCACATACCTTCTTATCTTGATAAACTGATTTTACTAAAGATAATTTGAGATTACAGTGGCCTTCATTGGGTTCTTTTGACCTTCCTAAATTTGTTTTCCTCAGAAATAAATTAGAAGGCCAAGACCAGAAAACGGTCTAAATTGGACATATACCTTACTTGGGATCTTCAGGCATCCAAATGGATTTAAGAGTCAGAATTTGCCTTGCTCCAAAATACTGTCTCTGAGTGATCTGAGACAAACAGAAAAATGACTTAGAAACTCAAACTTTTTCTATTTCTCAGGTGCCACCTTTTCAAACTTCCCGTCTTTTGTGATATTTTCTCACTTTTCAAAACTTTTCTTCCGTGATATTTCTTACCCAACTATTCTTCCTCCCTCTGCTTCCCAGCCTCTACCTACAAAACCTTTTCCCCTTATTATTACGCCCTTTAACGATTGTGAGGTTCCCCAGATTTCCTATGTCCCTTGGGCTAAAGCTGAACTCTGTGCGCTCACCAAGGAATTTCGTAGGTTATTGAGGTCCCTCGTCATTTGGGGGACTAATTTAACATTGCATTTCAAGTTTACCAGACTGTCTTCTGCAAACCTTTTTTTTTTTTTTAAAGAGATGGGAGCATCTCACTCTGCAGCCTAGGCAGTGGCATGATCATAGCTCCCTGTAGCTCCAGCCTCCTGGACTGAACTGATCCTTCCACCTCAGCTTCCTGAGTAGCTGGGACCACAGAGATGTGCCATCACACCTAGCTAATTTTTTTTTTTTTTTAATTTTTCTCAAGACAGGGTCTCACTATGTTGCCCAGGCTAGGCTCAGACTCCTGGCCTCAAGTGATCCTTCTGTCTCAACCTCCCAGAATATTGAGATTACAGGC
This sequence comes from Mandrillus leucophaeus, assembly GCF_000951045.1. Taxonomy (NCBI): domain Eukaryota; kingdom Metazoa; phylum Chordata; class Mammalia; order Primates; family Cercopithecidae; genus Mandrillus; species Mandrillus leucophaeus. The sequence continues at coordinate 57,359 of NW_012098544.1, read as the reverse complement.
ATGAGTTATTGTACCCAGCCATTTTCCAATCTGTGTCAGTGTACTCATGTGCCTCTGGGAGAAGACCAGCCCAACACTCGATGGTCAGTTGCACCTGTACCCTGTGAGGTCTGTGAGACCTGTCTCCACTTCCTCAGATTCTGGCCTACAATATTGGGATAAGTCTCAACTTGCAAAGAATTTACATAGGGTTATCCTCAAAGCATTTCCTAAAGCCATTGATTGGAATAAAATTCAAGCTCGTACCCTAGAACCAAATGAACCATTTCATAACCATTATAACAGACTCCAGGTGGTATTCAGAGAAAATTCTGGCTTTCCCTTGGATGTTGACTCTACTAGAATTGGTCTTAATTTTGTCAGTGGTCTCCCAAGAAGAGCTAACATAGAATTTCTCAGTTGAAGGAGGTAATGTAGAATGGGAGACTGTGCAAACCCCTGACCTTGTTAATTTGGTTAATTAATTGTCTCACTCTGAAAAATATCAGCAAAGGCTAGGCGTGGTGGCTACTGCCTGTAATCTCAGCACTTTGGAAGCCCGAAGTGGGAGGATCAGTTGCTTGAGCCTGGGAATTTGATATAAGCCTGGCAACATAATGAGACCCCATCTCTTAAAAAAAAAAAAAAATTAGCTGAGTATGGTGGTGTGCACCTGTGGTCCTAGCTGCTGGGAGGCTGAGATGGGAGGATCAGTTGAGCCTGAGAGGTCAAGGCTGCAGTGAGTGGTGAACATACCTCCAGTTAAAACAGGTAAATTCACCCACAGAAAACAGTTAGGACTCTACGTGGCACAACTGTAGTTCACAAAAGAAACCTCCTGAAATCTGTCCTTGTTGTAAACAGCCATCCCACTGCAAAAAAAGTTGCCATAAACTTAAGCTATCTAAATGGCCTTCTTCATTTATCTCTTTGGCTTCTCCTTTAGAATGAAGGGATTCTGAGGACACATTGGGGTTTTTCCCAGTCCTTTCTTTTAATCATCTCAGAGAAAACTTTCTTCAGATTGGCAGTGAAGTGACTATTCTTGTAGACACAGGAGCGACCATATTGGTCCTCAGACCCACCAGTCTCAATCAGCCACGGTGTTGGAATAATAAAAATATTCAAATAGTGGGAGTTTCTAATAAACCATTGACAACCTTTCTGTCCCAGCCCATTACTTTTTGCGTTGAACGTTTACAGCATACTTATCCCTTTTTACTGGTGAAATCTGCTGCAGCTCATTTATTGGGACAAGACTTAAAAAATAGAGTCATGATGACATCTCTTTCTCCTTAAAAGGGAGACATAATTTTAGAGTTTGATAAACTGGATAGTTCCCTGGGCTCTTCCAGTGATGCCCTGCTTTTCTATTATGGTGTCCCACACACCGAAGACATCTCTGCTGTCTCCCACAATTCCCTATTGAAACATACACCTGTCTCTTTATGGGCCACATCGTCATCAGATGCTTGTATAATACACCCCTAATTGAAATCCACATTGATCCAGCTAAGTTTTTGCCTAATATTAAACAATATCCCTTGAGCCAGTCTGCCTTACAAGTTGGAAAACCTATCATTAATTAATTGGAAAACCTATCATTAAGGAATACAAAGCTCAGGGTTTAATAATTCCTTGTACCAGCCCCTGTAATACTTCTATTCTCCCAATTAAAAAATGGTTCAGGGTAGAGATTTGTTTAGAACACCTTACTTTCATATCAACTGATAGTACATTTTTCACTGTAATTGAATTTTTTTTTTTTTGGAGACAGAATCTTGCTTTGTCCCCCTGGCTGGAGTGCAGTGGCACGATCTTGGCTTGCTGCAACCTCCATCTCTTGGGTTCAAGTGATTCTCCTGCCTCAGCCTCCTGAGTAGCTGGGATTACAGGCATTTGCCACTACGCCTGGTTAATTTTTGTATTTTTAGTAGAG
>NW_012098544.1:53254-55366 GCF_000951045.1 Mandrillus leucophaeus | reverse complement strand
AATCACAGCTCACCCTGCAGCCTCAACCTCCTGAGATTGTTTTTTTTTTTTTTTTTTTTTTTGAGACGGAGCCTTGCTTAGTTGCCCAGGCTAGAGTGCAATGGCGCGATCACGGCTCACTGCAACCGCTGCTTCCTGGTTTTAAGCGATTCTCCTGCCTTAGCCTCCCGAGTAGCTGGTATTACAGGCACCTGCCATCATGCCTGGCTTATTTTTCTATCTTTGTAGAGACAGGGTTTCACCATGTTGGCCAGGCTGGTCTTGAACTCCTGACCTCACGTGATGTGTCTGCCTCAGCCTCCCAAAGTACTGGGATTACAGGCATGAGCCACTGCCCCTGGCTGTTGTTGACTTCTGTAGTGCCTTTTTCATTATGCTTGTTGTTCAAACCAGTGAGTAACTATTTGCTTCACTGGGGAAGGACAACAGTTCACTTAGACTTATGCCTCAGGACTGTACTGAAAGTCCTTTCCATTTCTCTCAAGTTCTGAAGCCTGATTTAGGTGATGGAAGTTTTCCCCAGGACTTGTTCTTACTGTGATATGTAGATGATCTACTTCGTTGCTCTTCTCTGTAGCTAGTCTGTAAGGAAGATGGTGTTGATTTATTAAAATATCCAGCTGCAAAATGTCATAAGATTTCTAAAGAAAAGTTACAAGTAGTAAGACCCAAGTTAAATGTCTGGGCCATCTGATTTCTTGAAACAAGACTACATTTGGATCTTGGATGGATTCAGGACATCCTGCAGTTCCCTAAACCCGAAATGAAATGGCAGCTTTGATGGTTTCTCAGATTCACCAGCTACTACTGGACACCACACTTTTCTTTGATTGCTTAACCTCTACATGCCCTACTTAAGGCTCAAGTGAGCCTCTTACCTCAGCCTCCCCAGTAGCTGGGACTGTAGGAATGTGCCTCTGTGCCCAGCTAATTGTTTTGTTTTGTTTTGTTTTGTTTTTCTTTGAGAGAGAGTCTTACTCTGTCTCCCAGGCTGGAGTGCAGTGGTGCGATCTCGGCTCACTGCAAACTCCACCTCCTGGGTTCACGGCATTCTGCCTCAGCCTCCTGAGTAGCTGGGACTACAGGTACCCGCCACCACGCCTGGCTAATTTTTTGTATTTTTAGTAGAGACCAGGTTTCACCGTGTTAGCCAGGATGGTCTCAATCTCCTGATGGCGTGATCCGCCCGCGTCGGCCAACCAAAGTGCAGGTATTAACAGGCCTGAGTCACCACGCCTGGCCAATTTTTTTGTATGTTTTGTGGAGATGAGGTTTTGCCATGTGTCCCAGGCTGGTCTCGTACTCCTGGGCTTCAAGTGTTCCACCTGCCTTGGCTTTCCAAAGTTTTAGGATTACAGGCTTGAGCCACCATGCCCAGCCAACTGTCTTTCTTTTTGTTTGTGGAAAAAAAGAAAATGCATGTCCTAACTCAGAAAAATTGAGATCAACATTGCCCCATTGGATATTGCCATCAGAAACTAGACCCAGTAGCTCAAAGATTATACCCCATTCGAGAACTATCCCAACCACTGCCCTGCTAGTCAAATCCACAAAGAAATTACCATGGTGTCTCCCTTAACCACTTTTGTTTCCCATAATATCAAAACTCTTCTAAATTTACATCATACCAACGCATCTTTGCCAGTTGTCTTACCTCTTATGAACTTCTTTTGCTAACTCTTTCTCCTCACAGAACTCTTCTCGATGGATGGAACAGTCTTACTCCTGTGACTCTTTTACCCCTTCCTTCTGATGAGACACCCCTCCACCTTAATGATCGTGTGTATATATCTGATATACACACACAGATAGCAGGTATGCCTTTGGGGTTGCTCATTATTGTAAAATGTTATAGAAACAAATAGGTTTCGACTGGGTATGGTGGCTCACACCTGTAATCCCAGCACTTTGGGAGTCCAAGGTGGGCAGATCATGTGAGGTCAGGAGTTCGAGACCAGCCTGCCCAACATGGTGAAACTTCATCTCTACTAAAAATACAAAAATTAGCTGGGCATGGGGGCATGGACCTGTAGTCCCAGCTACCCGGGAGACTGAGGCAGGAGAATCACTTGAGTGCGGGACGTGGAGGTTACAGAGCACTGACATCGTGCC
>NW_012098544.1:32372-52942 GCF_000951045.1 Mandrillus leucophaeus | reverse complement strand
AAAAAAAAAAAAAAAAAAAAAAAAGGTTTCCTTATTTGCACTGGAGGAGTTGACCCTTGTACGAGACTTACTGGATGTCATCCAGCCACCAGCTGCGTTGACTATTAAAAGAATTCCTGGACATTCAGGGTTAGACTCTTAGACTTTTTTTTCTTTCTTTTCTTTTTTTTGATGCAGAGTCTCGCCCTGTTGCTTAGGCTACAGTGCAGTGGTGCGATCTTGGCTCACTGCAGCCTCTGCCTCCCAGGTTCAACTGATCCTCCTGTCTCTGCCTCCTGAGTAGCTGGGATTATAGGCATGCACCACCATGCCTGGCTAATTTTTTTATTTTTAGTAGAGACGGGATTTTGCCACCTTGGCCAGGCTGGTCTTGGAACTTCTGACCTCAGATAATCCACCCACCTTGGCCTCCCAATGTGCTGGATTACAGGTATGAGCCATTGTGCATGGCCGTGGTTAGATTCCTGAGGCTACAGGGAAACCACCTTGCTGATAATGCTGTAAGAAATGCTGCTATTAAAGCTTCAGTCAGTCAGATCTCTGTCTTGGTTCCACTGAAAGAGGTTTCAGAAGATAATTTAAGAGCGATTAGCGACGGTGTACAAAATTTGGCTCCAGAAGCTGAAAAACAAAATTAGAAAAACCATGGCTACTGGTTTGATGATAAAAGAAAACTATGATTTGGACCTGGTAATAAACCTGTTCTCCCAAATTCAATAAAATATCCACTGTTAACTATAGTACATAATTTGATTCCTTTGATAACTGACAAATTGATTTCTTTTATAAAACAGTATTGTTTATACATAATGCATACATAAAAGAAGCAACATAAAACAAAAACTGTCAACATTGCTTATTTGGCTTACCATGCCATTTATTCTGAGTTTAATCCAGGAAAAGCTATATGTACACATTCTTCCTGGACACTGTAATTTATGTAATATCCATTCTATGTTTGGCAATTGAATTTTATCCAATTACCTCCTTCCCATGGGTATGCAATATGTATTGGTTGTGATCTGTATGTTTTTTTATCAGGTAGAAATTTTTCTTTATAGACAAGCCATTGCTTCAGCCATGGCCAAAATTCTTCTTGAGAAAATTATTCCCATTTAGGGAACTCCCCTTGAACTTCACAGTGTTTTGTAAAGTTCTGTAAAGAACACCATAAAGAATCTGCTTTTCTGGCCATGTAATTAAGCGGGTACGTTTAATTTGGCAAATTTTACAGCATTTTCATTGTGCTTATATCATCCCCCATCTTATTCCTGGCAGAACAAACAAATGCAACTATAAAAACCCAGTTGGCAAAATTTATGGAAACCTAACAGCTTTTTTGGCCTCAGGTTCCTCATTTGGTGTTAATAAATTTGAAACCGTCCATCCTTTGGGGCTCACAAACTTTCATCTTTGAAAACAATCACAGGCTGTTTTGTACGTATAGGTTCCTCTACTTTTTAGTCAGAGTTGATAAAAGGAGATATACTCCAATATCATAAGGACATTGTCAAAACAGCGTATAAAAATCATACTCTTGGCCAGGCATAGTGGCTCCTGCCTGTAATCTCAGCACTTTGGGAGGCTGAGGCAGGCGAATCACTTGATGTCAGGAGTTTGAGACTAGCCTGGCTAACATGGCAAAAGCCCATCTCTACTAAAAATATAAAAATTAGCTGGGCACGGTGACATGCACCTGTAATCCCAGCTAGATGGGAGGCTGAGGTGGGAGGATTGCTTGAGGTGGAGGTTTTAGTGAGTCGATATTGTGCCACTGCACTGCAGCCTTGGCAGCAGAGTGAGACTCTGTCTGTCTCAAAAAGAAAGAAAGAAAAAAAAAAGAAACAATTATACCTTTTGTACTTTAGTAGAACTGTCTTTGCTCAGTGCACTCCTGGTAGATGAAGATGTAAAACACCAGTGTGCAATCTGTTGACTTTGTCTAGTGGAGAAGACACTTATGTAAGAAGTCTTGTCAGCCTCATTGAAAGTGTTCATACTGCTCCCTGTTGTCAGTCCCTATGCCGACACGCTCAAAGGCATGGAACCCTGGATCCACATTTCGTTTTTAAAAAAACATCCTGACTTCTGACTGAAACAGGACCTCAACAGGTGACTTAAAACTGAAGTTAACCTGGAATCAAAACAGACATCTGTAGTATACTGTCATCCCAAGATGCTTGGACCAGGCCAGTATAAATTAATCTCCTCTGGCCAGGCGCCATGGCTCACGCCTGTAATCCCAGCACTTTGGGAGGCTGAGGTGGGTGGATCACATGAGGTCATGAGTTCAAGACCATCCTGGCCAACATGGTGAAATCCCATCTCTATTAAAAATACAAAAATTAGCTGGGCGTGGTGGTGGACGTTAGTAGTCCCAGCTACTTATTCGGGAGGCTGAGACAGGAGAATCGCTTGAACTCAGGAAGTGGAGGTTGCAGTGAGCCAATATCATGCCATGGCAGTCTAGCCTGGGCGACAAAGGGAGACTCTGCCTCAAAAAAAAAAAAAAAAGAAAAAAGAAAAAATTGGTCTCTTCTTAGATACCTTCATTTTTCTAGAAACACAATGTATAATCCACATTTCCCAGTCTCTTGCCAAAGGGGAAAACACAACTGAGTCTTAGATTTGTCACCCGAAACCTTCATCTATCCATGATCCAAATTAACCTTTAGTTTACTTTATAACAAGTTTTTACTAATGTTCCCAGTGTAACTATTCAAATTTTGTATATGACCTGTTTTTACAAGTTAAGTTTTTGGACCTTGGACCCACTTATGCAGATTCCCTGCTTCACTGTAATACCTATGGTCTACACAAAAGACCTTAAAATTAAATTCAGATTATGTAAAGAAAAATATGATAATAGAATTCAAGAAAAAAAAATAACAGTTTACAAAAGCATTTATGGCCCTGTTCCTCTAATTTTTGACGTCTTCCAACAATATAGTAGTTTAATAAAATAGAACCTTAAATAAATACTGCTGTCACCTCCCTACAAGTAACTGAATACACACAGACTCTAACAGACTCTAGATGGAATTACCTGTTGTACTCTATCAAGATACAGTTTCATTTGAGGGGGATTCAGTAGTCAACCATATGCATGGACAGCATAATGTCTCAGTCATTTAAAAAAAAAACACCAGTGTGGTTTGAGATATTTCTGGATTTAATTTAAATTAGCAAAATCTGAACATTGTCACCTCTTAACTTACACCATCATATTAAAAGAGATACTTTGCCAAGAAACATGCATCCAACTGGATGGTCCCAGTTGTTAGATCATTTTCCCCTTGAATCAGTTAGCCCCTTATAAATAGTGGTCAAAAATTCATGACCAGTTGGGTGTATAGCTGACTTCACAGCTTTAGCCATTGCATCTCAACAGACTTCACTAGATTCTCTTGCTAAAGTGAATTGGTATTGCTCTGCATTACATAACTAGCTGAACAAGGAGGCATTTATGCATTTGCTACCTCTACTTACTACACATGGATAAATTCCTCTGGAAAAGTAAAAACACAATTATAGAGGATTTAAAAAAAAAACAAGTCACCTGGTTCCAACAAGCTCACCAAATACATCTGGACTTTTTGATCTGTTCAGCTGGTTACTTTCAAAATTGGGTTCATGGTTTAGAGCTGTTTTTCAAACTAGATTTATTATGTTACTACTCTTTACATTATGATCTTTAAGCCCTGTTCTTGTTGCCTGACCTTTGTAAAGCCAGTTCTTCCAACAAGATGATGTTAGCCTAATGGTTCGAGATGATTGCTAATGCCTGTGGCTCTAGTAAGATGGAATTCAATTCTGAACTCCAGGCAAACCTGCCATGAGGAAGTTTTTCCTTTTGTCCTCTTTGTAACTCGCTTGTGACTTGGATCCCTGAGATTGACTCTCGTATTTTCTCCCTGATGTGGGACCAGAGACAACAAGGATACATCCATTTCCACACCAAGCGACAGTTAAAGCTTAAATTCAGAATAGTTGATGCTTTCAGAGAAAGAGTTTGAGGAAAAGGGAAAAATGTGAAAATTGATTATGTGAATTGGAGTTACTGTGATACCCAACTAATTTGGAGTTGAGGCACCAGGTGGGGGAAAAACACTCAGGGCATAAATCTAGCAAAACATGTACAAGATATATATATGAGAAAATATACAAAACTCTGGGCATAAAAGTGCCTGTGCCAGGAATTAGTGCCAGGAATTATCTCCCAAGCCCAGCTGCCAAAACAACCTGCCGTAATCTTAAGGCCAGTTTTGCCTAGTAGCTGCTAAAACCGCCTGCCTTAGTCTGCAGCTAGCTTTACCTACTGCTGTCACTCAACAATCATAGCTTGCCAACACTTGAGAAATCTCACTAGCACCAATGAGGTAGATTTATACCTTAGCATTTTATGTTTTGGGGTGCTAACGTAAATGGTACTGAGTTTTAAATGTCAAATTGTTCATTCCTGGCATATAGGAAAGCGATTGACTTTTGTATATTAACTTTGCTACAATCACTTTTTAGTTCCAAGAGTTTTTTGGTCAGCTCTTATGTGGATTTTCTGCAAGACGATTGTGTCTCCTGGAAACAGACGGTTTGACTTTTTTCTAACCATTCTGTATACCTTTTATTTCCTTTTCATATCTTACTGCATTAGCTGAGACTTCCATTACATTGTTGAAAAGGTGAGGGCATCCTTGCTTGTTCCTCGTCTTAGTAGGAAAGTTTCTAGTTTCTCACCAGTACAACATTATCTGTAGTTAGAAAAAAAAATCATGTTGAAGGCTAGGCACGGTGGCTCGTGCCAGTAATCCTAGCACTTTGGGGGTCTGAGGCTGGTGGATCACCTGAGGCCAAGAGTTTGAGACTAGCCTGGCCAACATGGCAAAACCCCATCTCTACTAAAAATACAAAAATTAGCTGGGTGTGTTGGCGTGCACCTGTGGTCCTAGCTACTTGGGAGACAGAGGCAGGAGAATCACTTGAACCCAGGAGGAAGAGGTGGCAGTGAACCTAGATTGTGCCACTGGACTCCAGTCTGGGAGGCAGAACTAGACTCCATCTCAAAAAAAAAAAAAAAAAAAAGATTTTGTTGAAATACACAAAATTTACTATCGTAGTTATTTTTAAATATACAATTGGTGATATTTGAATATATTCCCATTGTTGCGCGACCAATCTCTAGAACTCTTGATTTTGCAGAAGTGAAACATTGTACCTGTTAAACACTAACTTTCTCTCTTTGTAGCCCCTAGCAGTCCTCCATTCTATTTTTTGTCTCTCTGAATGTTGATGGCTCTGGGCACCTCATATAAACAGAACCATACAGTATTTGTATATTTGTGTCTGACTTATCTCACTTAACATGATGTCCTGAAGGTTCATCCATACTGTATCTGCCGTTTGGCTATTGTGAATAATGCTGCTGTGAACTTGGGTGTATAAATATCTCTTGGAGAGCCTTCTTTTAAATCTTTTGGGTATATATTCAGAAGTGGAATTGCTGGATCATTGGTGCCTTCTTTAATGTCTTTTGGCAACATTTATAGTTTTCAGTGTTTAAGTTTTTTGCCTTTTTCAGTAAGTTTATTCTGAAGTATTTTATTTCTTTTCATGGTATCGTAAATGGAATTCTTAATTTCATTTTCAAATTGTTTCTATTAAGTGTATCAAAATTTAAATTTGTGGTAATTTTGCATCCTGCATCTTCACTGAATTTATTAGTTACAAAAAGTGTTTTTGTGTGTGAAGTATTTAGTTCTCTCTCTCTCTCTCTCTCTCTGTGTGTGTGTATGTGTGTGTGTATATATATATTCCTTTTTTTAATTTTTGAAACAGAGTTCCACTCTGTCGCCCAGGCTGGAATGCAGTAGTATGATCTTGGCTCACTACAACCTCTGCCGCCCGGGTTCAAGTGAACCTCCTGCTTCAGCCTGTGGAGTAGCTGGGATTACAGACACCGGCCACCATGCCCGGCTAATTTTTGTATTTTTAGTAGAGACAGGGTTTCACCATGTTGGCCAGGCTGATCTTGAACTCAAGTGATCCACCCACTTAAGCCTCCCAAAGTGCTGGTATTACAGGCATGAGTTTTATTTTAGAGAAATCTTTAGATATCTTTTATTTTCACATGTAAGATCATGTGTTCTGCAAATAGAGTTTTCTTTTTTCTTTAAATTTGGGTGTTTTTAATTTCATTTTCCTGCCTAGTTGTTCTGGCTAGGACTTCCAGTACCATGTTGAATAGAAAGGGTGAATATGGCCATCCTTGCCCTCTTTCAGGTCATAGAGGAAAAGATTTTTATCTTTAAGCATTGAGTATGATATTAGCTGTGGGTATTTCATATGTCACCTTTGTTATGTTAAAAAAATTTCCTTTATTCCTAATTTGCTGATTGTTTTTATCATGCAAGGCTGTTGAATTTTGTCATGTTTTTTTTCTGCATTGAGATGATCATGTGACTCCCCCCCTTTCTGTTAATGTAGTGTATTGATTTTTCTACGTTGGATCATCCTTTCATTCTAGTAATGAATCTCACTTGGTTAGGGTGTATAATCTTTTTAATATGAGGTTGAGTTCAGTTTGCTAGTGTTTTATTTAATCTTGAAACATTTGAAAAATGAAGTTACCTTTTTTAAAAAAATGTAATGCCAATTTTTGGTGTAAATGGCAGTGGCTGTGTTCATTTTATAGATACTTTATATAGCCTGGTATTTCGGCTCTTATTTATAACCTCATGCTTTGTATACTACCTTGTTTGGATTATGCCTCAGTTAAGGGAGTATATTTTTCCTCAAGGCTACAGGCAGATCTGTCATATAAGGAAGGCTTAATTTCACATATCAAAGCTGTTCATTTAAATCATACAATTAAATATTTGTGATTAATACAGTTTTCAATTCTAATATAAAGATTCATATTCTTCAATTAGGGTATAGATAAATTGCCTTTTGTAGCTTTCTGAAATGTAATTCACAGATTGATTATATTTTCCTCAGTGAATTTTGATACTTTGTGTACAGTCAGTCCTGCATATCATATACATAACTTCATACATGGGTTCTGTATCTGTGGATTCAGCCAACTGTGGGTAGAAAATATCTTGCGGAAAAAAGAATGGTTCTGTCTGTACTGCGTGTGTATAGACCTTTTCTTATTATTTCCTAAACAATACAATATAACAATTATTAATAAAGCATTTATGTTTTATTAGGTATAAGAAAATTTTAAATGTTGCAAGAATGGTTTTAAAATGTATGGAAAGATGTTTGTAGGATATATGCAAATACTGCATCATTTCATATAAGGCACTTGAGCATCTGTGGATTTTGGTATTCACAAGGGTGGGGTGGAGGTGGGGTCCTAGAACCAATCCCCATGGATATTGAGGGATGACTGTATATATAAATGTATACTTTTATACATAAATAGGTATATGTAATATATATATTTCTTTATATATATATTTACCACTAGTTAGAATTTTTTTTGGTGTTATTCAATGGTTACTTTAGGTTTCTTTATCTTGTTATATGTAAGTATAAATCTTTCATGCTTATCTTGGACAAAATTTATATCTTGATGTGTCTGCTTAAAATTAAAAATATTTTATTTATAATTTTACATGAAATAATAAAAGAGGATTTATCATTCATGCCATTCTTTTTGACTTAATTTTCAACTTTCTTCCCATTGTGTCCCTTCCCTTATCCCTGCCACCATGCCCCCCCAAAATTCTTGTAAATAGTATTACATATTGCTCCATTTTACTATATTACTAAAAATGTTACTCTTTCTCCCTACTCATGTAATCTTTTAGTTATTTGTATTTTTACTTAGATATATAGGCCTTTTTGTGATGATTTTTTTTAAAGGGATTGTTTTGCACACTTTTCTGTAACTTGGTTTTTCACTATTAACAGCTTGGGGGGAATTCCCCCACCTGAGGTATAGCTCTAGTTTATTATTTTCTTTTTTTGAGACAGGGTCTCGCTCTGATGCCCAGGCTGGAGTGCAGTGGCACGATCTTGGCTCACTGCATCCTCTGCCTCCTGGGTTCAAGCGATTCTCGTGCCTCAGACTCCTGAGTAGCTGGGATTACAGTCACGCACCTGGCTGATTTTTGTATTTTTAGTAGAGACAGGTTTCGCCATGTTGGCCAGACTGTAGTTTATTATTTTCATGGCTGTATAATGAACGCTTCATGTTGTGTTGTATAAAATTTTTTTAGCCATTCCCACATTTATGGGAATATATTTCATTTCTAATTCTTTGTTATTTTAAATACTGCTATATGTTTGAATATATGTCCTGACTTCATGATGCTTTTATTTATTTTTGAGACAGTCTCACTCTGTTGCCCAGGCTGAAGTGCAGTGGTATAATCTCGAGTCACTGCAACCTCCGCCTCCCAGGATCTAGCAATTCTCATGCCTCAGCCACCTGAGTAGCTGGGATTACAGGCATGCACCACCATGTCCGGCTAATTTTTGTATTTTTTTTTTTTTTTTTTAGTAGAGATGGGGTTTCACCACGTTGGACAGGCTGGTCTCGAACTCCTGAACCTCAAGCAATCCACCCGTCTTGGCCTCCCAAAGTACTGAGATTATAGGCGTGAGCCACCGTGCCTGGCCCATACTGCTTTTATTTCTGTGGGATAGATTTCCATGAGTAAAATTGCTGGGTTAAAGAATTTCTGTATTTTTTGTTTCACTTGATGTTGCCAAATTGCTTTCCACAAAAATTTGCCACCAGCAATGTTGGAGAATTCTTTCTCCTACATCCTTGCCAGCAGTAGGGATATAGCTTTTCAAGTTTGCCAGCCCAATAGGTATAACATTATGTCTCCTAGTTTCTGTTACTTTGAATTTCTTGGGCAGGCATAAGTTTGAACATCTTTTTTATGCTTGTAGACATTTGTTTTTTGTTTTTTTTTTTGGTGAATTACTTTTGACATTCTTTGTCGAAGTAGAATTTGTCTTCCTTTCCCCACTGCCAAGTAGCTAGTACTACAGCAGGCACATGCCACCATTCCTGATTTTTTTTTTTTGGTGAGCATGGGGATCTTGCTATGTTGTCCATGCTGGTCTCAAACTCCTGGCCTCAAGCGATTCTCCCACCTTGACCTTCCAAAGTGCTGAGATTACAGGCATGAACCACCACATGTGGCACCTAATTTTAAGTTGTTTATCTTTTTCAAATTGCAGAAGCTCAGTATGTGTTAAAAGCATTAGTTCTTCGTTACCAGTGTTGAAATATTTTTATTTTTCCCTAGATACAAAAACTTAATTTTCAATTTTTTTTATAGTTCTATTTTTGAGTAGTGAATGTTTCTCATACTGTTTTCCTACAAGATTTTTGTTTTTTACAATTCATATTTATCTTGTTTATTTTTGTATGTTGGATAACATAAGGGCATCTACTTTTTCTGCTTGAAGATTCTCAGCACTTAAAAAAATTAAGCTATTTCCCACTGACTTGGGTGATTGCCCTATTTCATTAAAAATTTTTATATTATGGATTTTTTTCATCATTGGGTACTATTTTGTTTATATATTGATGTGTTTCTATATATACACTATATTGATTTATTATCTGTGACAGTCTAATATGTGCTGTTATTTGAAGCAGTTTCAAGTTTACTCCTTTTTTTTAGCATTAGCTGTTCTCTAGCATTTGTTCTTATATATAAACCCGATTTTTTTCTTAAAATAGAAATTGTTTTGATTCTAATTTAAATTACATAAAATTAATAAATTAATATGGGGGCAATTGATACTTCTATGAGTGCTTTACAAGTACATGATAATGTTTATGACTTTCATTAAGAATGTGTATTTTCTTCATACTAGTGCCAACTTTAAATTTCTTCAGAAGTCATATATAGGTACTGTTGCTGTCTAGAATATGTATATATATGTATATATAGTACTTTCTCTCAAATGACCTGAGAATATTTTGAGAATATTTTAATCTCACTTCCTTTTCTAAGATTATTGTCTTAGTCTATTCAGACTGCTGTAACAAAATACCGTATACTGGGTAGTTTATAAACAACAAAAATTTATTTTGATTCTAGAGGCTGGGATGTCTAAGATCAAGGTGCCAGTAAATTCAGTGTCTGGTGAGGGCTCACTCTGCTGCAAAGATTGTGTTTTCATATGTTAGAAAGGGCAAGGCAACTTCCATCAACCTTTTTAAATAAGGGCACTAATTCCATTGATGTTGGTAGAGTCCTCATGCTTTAATTACTTCACACAAGGACCTCACCTCTTAATAATTTCACATTGGGTATTAGGTTCTAACCTGAATGCTGGCAGGATACCAACATTCAGACCACAGCAATTCCTGTTTCTCCAGTAGAAAATGCTGCTGGCTGGGCGCGGTGGCTCAAGCCTGTAATCCCAGCACTTTGGGAGGCCGAGATGGGCGGATCCCGAGGTCAGGAGATCAAGACCATCCTGGCTAACACGGTGAAACCCCGTCTCTACTAAAAAAAAACCCAAAAAACTAGCCGGGCGAGGTGGCGGGCACCTGTAGTCCCAGCTACTCGGGAGGCTGAGGCAGGAGAATGGCGTGAACCCGGGAGGTGGAACTTGCAGTGAGCTGAGATCTGGCCACTGCACTCCAGCCTGGGCGACAGAGCGAGACTCCGTCTCAAAAAAAAAAAAAAAAAGAAAATGCTGTTGATTTTTACATATAGTCATACGTCATATAATGACGTTTTAGTCAACAGTGACCTTGTGTGTGATGGTTATTCCGTGAGATTATCATGGAGCTGAAAAATTCCTATGACCTAATAGTGTTTTAGCCCTTGTGATCTGGTAAACTTCCTAATGTCATAGAACTACAAAATATTCAGCGTTTGTGGTGATGCTGGTAGAAACCTGTTGGGCTGCCAGTCTTAAAAGTATGGGATGTACAATTATGTATAGTACACAATACTTGATAATAAATGACTGTGTCACTGGTTTGTATGTTTATTTTACTATACTTTTGTTATTTTAGAGTGTACTATTTATAAAAAAATGTTAACTGTAAAACAGTCTCTGACAGGTCTTTAAGGAGATACTCCAGAGGGAAGGTATTGTTATCATAAGAGATGACAGCTTCATGGGTGTTACTGTCCCTGAAGAATTTCCAGTGGGACAGCGTGTGGAGGTGAAAGGCAGTGATATTGATGATCCTTACCCTGTGTAGGTCTAGGCTAATGTGTATGCCTTAATGTGTATGCCTTAGTTTTTAAGGCACAGTTTAATAAATAAAAAACTTTAAGTTTTTATAACTTAAAAAGTTTAAAAAATAAAAAACAAAAAAGTCTAAGAAATACAAATCAGAAAAAAGCTTAAACATAGAAAAAAATTATAGAACAAGGGTGTAAAACAAAATAAAACAAACAAACAAAAAACCCCCCAAAAAACAACTTGTAATCCCAGCCCTTTGGGAGGCTTAGTTCAAAAAATCAGTTGAGGCCAGAAGTTTGAGACGAGCCTGGGAGACATAGTGAAACCCTATCTCCACAAATACAAAATTACAAAATTAGCTGGGTATGGTGGCACATGCCTTTAGTCTTAGCTATTCAGTAGGTTGAGGTTTGAGGATCACTTGAGCCCAGGAGGTTGAGGCTACAGTGGGCTATGATTGAGTCACTTCACTTTAGCTGGGTGACAGAGCAAGACCCTGTCTCAAAAAGAAAGATAATATTTTTGTATATCCAGACAATGTGTTTGTTTTAAGCTGAGTGTTATTACCAAAGAGTCAAAAAGTTTAAAATGTAAGAAGTTCATACAGTAAAAATGTTACAGTAAGTTAAGGTTAAAACATTTTTGAAAGAAAAGTAAAATTATTTTATAAATTTAGTATAGCCTAAATGTTCAGTGTCTGTAAAGTCTACAGTAATGGACAGTAATGTCTTAGGACATTCACTCACTACTCATTCACTCACCAAGAGCAAGTTACAGTTCTGCAAGCTTCATTCATGGTAAGTGCCCCATATAGATGTGCCATTTTAAATCTTCTGTACCATATTTTTACTGTACCATTTCTGTGTTTAGATACACAAATGCTTACTATTGTGTTACAGTTGCCTACAGTATTCAGTCCAGTAACATGATGTACAGGTTTGTAGCTTAGGAGCAATAGGCTGTACCATATAGCTTAGGTGTGTAGCAGGCTACACCATCTACATTTCTGTAAGTACATTCTATATAATATTTGCACATCATAGAGAAATTTTTCTGAGAAAATGCATCATAGATAAATTCTTCATTGCATAAACATTGTGGAGTGTTTATTCAATCAGTTAATGGAGAAAAGGGAGATACAGTCAAGCAACATATAACTGGACACAAATGTTAATATATGATTTCGTGTATATGAAAATGTTTAAGCAAATCCAAATAGTGATCGTCAGGGAGTAGGGGTGGGGAGGATAATGAGTGATTTAATGGATATGGGATGTCTCTTTGGTATGATGAAAGTGTTCTGAAATCAGACAGTGGTAATGGTTATGCAAACTGGTGAGTATAGTAAACCTACTATATTGTATAGTTTGAAAGGGTGAATTTTATAGCATGTGAATTATATATCTCAACTTAAAAAAAAATGGTAACAGTGGTCCTATCAGTTAGGGTTGAATTTGGCATTAGATAACAGAAAACCAGACTGCACTTGCTTTATAAAAGAGAGCTTTATTTTTCCTTCATAATAAGCAGAGTTGCAGTGTTGCTAGTATTGATTCACTGGTGTGGTGGTATCAGGACAGATGTCTCGATGATTAATTCTTGGCCTATCACTCATGTTTGCATATGGCCGTTGTGGCCCCAAGCATTGGAAGAAAGAGGACAGGGAAGCAACATTGACTGTACCAGGAACTCCAAAGCAGTCTTCACATCTTAATGGTTGGACAATGCCAAATAGTCACTCTTTTCTGGAATTTGACTGGGGACAAGATAGTGGTAAGGGAATTAGATTTTGGCTAGAAAGTTTCTGTCAAATGAGTTTTCCTGGCTAGATCCTTATTTTAACTGTTGTCACTTGATATTCACACTTTAGAAGGACATCTACTGTTGGTTTCAATTATGAAATCAACTTGACTACTTTCTAGTTGAACATTTCAATAGTCTCAATTATGCTTAAATAGGTTTCACAATTTACTGTTTTTAGTTTAGAGTTTTTTTTTTTTTTTTTTCCTCTTTAAGTTCTCTACATGTTCAGGGCTGGCTGTAGAATTTCGTTTTTTAAGGAAACAGGAAGACAGAACTAATTATGCAAGTCTTCATTTAGCTTTTTAAAAAATAGCTTTATTGAGTTAGAATTGACATGCAGTAAATGGTATATATTTAAAGTATACAATTTGTTAAGTTTTGACATAAGTATACTTTGTGAAAACATCAGTCACCACAATCAGGATACTTATTTTAAAAAACAACTTTATTTAGGATTAGTATACTGATAATGTGTCCATTGTAAGTGTACATTTTCAGTTTTGACAAATGTATAGATTTTTGTAACTACCACCACCACAGTCAAGATGAAAATGTTTCTAGCACTGGAGAAAGTTCCCATGTGTCCCTTCTCAGTCAGTCATCCCTACCACTGCTCTCCTCTCAGGCAACCACAGTTCTGCTTCTATCACTATATAAGTGACAGAATTTTTCTATAGATTTCATATAGTTGGAATCATATAATATGTACAGTTTTGTCTGGCTTCTTGAGGTAAGCCAAACGTCTTTTCAGAGTCATTCATGTTTTTGCATTTATTAGTAGTTTATTCTTTTTTCGTTGGTGAGTAGCATTCATTGTATGGATATATTCCAGTCTGTTTTATTCATTTACTGTTTGGACATTTAGATTGTTTTCAGTTTTGGGCTCTTGAATTTCTTTTATTTTCCCCCTCCCCTCCCCTCCCCTCCCCTCCCCTCCCCTCCCTTCTCTTCTCTTTTCTCTTTTCTCTCTTTTCTCCCTTTCCTTTCCTTTTCCTTTCTTTTCTTTTCTTTTCCGAGTAACTGGGACTACAGGCATGCATCACCACACCTGGCCAATTGTATTTTTAGTAGAGACGGGGTTTTGCCATGTTACCTAGGCTGGCCATGAACGCATGAGCTCCAGGAATACACCTGCCTCGGCCTCCCACAGTGCTGGGATTACAGGTGTGAGCTACTGCACCTGGCCTGTATTTTTATATTTTCTATAATCAATTATAGTTATTGTATTTGATGTTCAGATTGTTCCACATTTAGCAAGTATGCCATAACCATGTCTTTCATGCATAGAGACAGCAAAGTTGGAGACAAAAGCATTATCATCATGGGCAGACTTTGAGGTGAAAATTTTTTCCTGTTTCCCTTTAGATAGTGGTTACAGGTTGACATAATTGAGGTAGAGGGATTGTGGCATGTACATACATACAACATGTAATAGAGATGTTGGGCCTAGTTTATTACAGTTTTTCAAACTGCACATCAGGCAGTCATTTCTCATGACTAAATTTACTTTTTAAACCTTCAACTCCTTTAGGATCTTACCATTCATGTTTTCTAGTTGTATCACAACTAGTACTCATTTTTTCTCCAAAAATAAAATAAGAAATGAAATACTGTTCTTCCTAGGCTCAGTACATACTCAATCGTATCATAGAGTGAAGAGATTTTAAGGTACAAACTATAACTAAGAATTGTCAGCAGACTCATTCAGTACATTTTTAAGCTAGTATTAGCCATCTGTTGTCTACATGTTCCTCATTTTTGAAAACACAGTTTACAGATTTAAGTGGCCCAAATTCAATTTTGCTGCTTCTAGAAATTTAAAACTAAACAGGTTTACCCTATTTCTTTAAAGTAACTCTCTATGTTGTTTTGATATTGAACAAATTCTTACTCCCTTTTTCAGTCTAGTAGAAAAGAATGATCTCTTCATTGGGATGTCCCATCTTTTATGTTAATGTTCCACATATAATGACTTTGGAAAGTTACTTTCCAAACCAGATAACATCTGGTCTTGCTTTGGGAGTCATGTGTTCTTCCATTTTCTTTCTTCTGCTTTAGTGAGCTTGAATATTCCATGTCAGTGTGTGCTGCATAATCTATTAATTTTTCTTCTGTCCACATTATTATTATTTTCATCATGGTCTTTGTTTAACAATACTGTTATATTTTAAAATAGAACTTTGCCTGCTATATGAATTCTCTGTATCTTCTTTTGACTGGCACATATGACTAGCACGTATCTTGAGTCTTCCCCTTTCTTTATGTGTGTGTGTTGGGGGGTAGAGTGGAGTGGTTAAAATGTTGGCTAAATGCTTATCACGTTCTAAGTACTCTAGTTGTTGACTTTTACACTTTGATGACAAGCTTTTTAAATTTTTGTGTTTTGTGGCATCTTTTTTATTGTGGTAAACTTTTAATGGAAATGTGTGAATGCTAAAGATATAAAATAGCCAAGCTTTGTGATAGTCTTCTTCTCTCTCTAAATTGCATATCTCTAGATGCTTGTTTAGGAGTATAATATATCTGGGAAATATGCAGACAAAATTGGTCACAGTGGGTTTGTTTGCCTTTGGGTTCAGGGGATGTAGAAGTTACACTTCTCACTATGTATTTTTGTTATTTAACCCTCACTTTTTCAATTTAAGGTTTTGTGTTGAAACACACATCTGTGTGCACATATACCTCTATTGAAAATGCTGTTTCCATCTTAACCGATGTGTTTAACAAGAGTGGTAATTTTCGTTTTGTAGGCCTCATTTTTGTGGGTAGTCTGAATTCTCATGACATTTCTGTTCTTGTGGTCAGATGCATGTGTATTGGCCAGACTGCCAGCTACAGGTTAAGGGAATGGAATCCTTGCTTTGGTAAACAGTAACCAAGGAAAAGAAAAATGTTTCTGGATATTTATTTGAGTGAAACTCCAGAAATTTATTGGTGGATTGGTTATGTGAGTCATTTTATACTTCAGCAACGAAACTTTCTACCATCCCCTTTGTCACTGATGATGAAAATATCAGTTTATCTTTTTGTTTCTACACTTACATTACTGAATTATGGTCTGTTTTCTTTTTCTTTTTTCTTTTCTTTTCTTTTTTTCCCCTTGAGATAATGGTCTCATTCTGTCACCCAGGCTGGAGTTCAGTAATGCCATCTTGGCTCACTGCAGCCTCGGTGTCCTGGGCTCAAGTGACCTGCCCACCTCAGCCTTCAAAGTAACTCGAACTACAGATGCACACCACCATGCCCAGCTAATGTTTGTATTTTTTTGTAGAAATGGGGTTTCACCATGTTGCCCAGGCTAGTCTCGAACTTCTGGGCTCAAGTCATCCACCCACCTCCCACAGTGCTGGGATTACAGGTGTGTGCCACTGCACCAGGTCCCTGTTTACCAGTGTAATATATTGCTTTTTCATTAAACTCCTTCTTCAAGAGTCCTATTTTTAGAGACTTTTCTTCTCAGTTTACTTATACATTTTTATTAGGCATTATCTAGAGATAATGTTGCATCCCTATGCTAGTAGCTTTTAGCCTTTTCTTCCTATTCCTCTGCATTTGTGAAGATGATAGGCTCTATTGAGACCCAAATAGAGTATGAGAATACTGCCTGTCATAGGTATACAAAGCATCTAGAAGAGAAAAAATGCGAGTGATATGGCACGTATGATTTTTGTGTGTGTGTGCTTTCCTTTTATTTTTGAGATGGAGTTTCACTCTGCTGCCTAGGCTAGTGTACGGTGGCACAGTCTTGGCTCACTGCAACCTCTACCTCCTGGGTTCAAGCGATTCTTCTGCCCTAGCCTCCCAAGTAGCTGTGATTACACGCTGTGCCACCATGCCCAGCTAATTTTTGTATTTTTTAGTAGAGACGAGGTTTCACCATGTTGGCCAGGCTGGTCTTGAACTCCTGACCTCAAGTGACCCACCCGCCTCGGCCTCCCGTGCCTGGGATTACAGGCATGAGCCACCACACCCGGCTGGTACTTTCCTTTTGAAGAGAAAATCTCATTAAAATATTAAGAGCCTCTTCACTTTTGAGTCATTTCGGGCATATATAGATGCGAAACAAAAAGAAAACAAAATTCCACCAACATCTGGAAAATACATCCATTATTGAAATCTCAGGTGGTGTCAGCTAACATTTATTTCAACATGTATTGATATAGATGATTGTACTTGAAAATATAAGTTGATTAAAAAGAAAAAACAAGTCTGGGTATGGTGGCTCAGACCTATAATCCCAGCACTTTGGGAGACCGAGGCAAGCGGATCACTTGAGGTCAGTAATTCGAGACCAGCCCCTGCCAACATAGCGAAACCCTGCCTTTACTAAAAATACAAAAAATAAGCTGGGAGTGGTGCCTGTAATCCCTACTCCTCGGAGGCTGAGGCACAAGAATCGCTTGAACCCAAGATATCGAGGTTACAGTGAGCTGAGATTGTGCCGCTGCACTCCAGCCTGGGTGGCAGAGCGAGATTCTCTCCTCCTCTGCTCCATCCAGCCCCCCAAAAGCTAAAAAACCAAAATGAAAAATACTAGTTTTTTGGTTCTTTTCTTATAATATAATTGTACTTTCTGGTAAATTAAATTAAGGTTTTGTTAGAAATGCATGAGTTCTGCAGGGGCTCTACCGGTGTAGTTTTAAAATCACTTAATTATGAATCACTGTTTTTCCATGGCATTGTCACTTACTTGTGACCTTGGCTTCATACATCAAATTCTACATTTATTAAATGGGAATACTGGAAAGTTTCTTGGCTGTAGGGTTGGGAAAACCAAGGGAGTTACATACACCTATGTGCTTTTTACCACAGGCATTGCTGCTAATATTGGATGATTCTATAAAATCAGAATGATTAGTGAATAACTTCACTGTAGACTCCTGGGCTCAAGCAATCCTCCTGCCTCAGCCTCCCAAAGTGTTGGGATTACAGGTGTGAGCCACTGTGCCAGGTCCTGAAATTTATATATTGAAGTCATTGAAAATTTCCTGAAAAGTATGTGATATATTTTAGTTATTTGTGTGCTACCAATTAGTAGCACATAATTAGTTGAATGTTCTTTAAGTATTATATGGAATAAATTCATATATCGGATGAGTAGTCTTTGAAGTGAATGAGTAGTCTTTGAAGTGAATGTTATAACTTGTAAATATGGTTTTTCCTACTAATTAATAGAAAGCCACATTATTTTCTGCAGCAGCTTTGAAGTTGTGAGAAGTCAGTTTGTTAGATTAGAGCTTTCTTTTTTTAAACATAACATTTAAAAATTGCTTCTTTTTATTTTTATCACCAAAGTCTTGTAATGTCAATTGTAAAACGTATAGAAAATATGTCTGACTGCGGTGGCTCATGCCTGTAATTCCAGCACGTTGGGAGGTTGAGGCAGGCAGATCACTTGAATCTAGGAGTTCGAGACCAGCCTGGGCAACATAGTGAGACCCTATCTCTACAAAAATAAAAATAAAAATTTAATTAGGCATGGTAGTTCTGTGCCTGTAATCCCAGCTACTTGGGAAGCTGAGGTGGGAGGATTGCTTGAGCCCAGGGATTCAAGGCTGCAGTGAGCCATGATTGTACCACCACACTCTAGCCTGGGTGACAGAGCAAGACATTGTCTCAAAAAAGAAAGAAGAAAGAAAATTCAGGTAAGCAGAAACAACAACAACTATTAATCTAATTAATCTCACCACCCAATAGGTAACTTCTGTTAACATTTCCATGTTGATCTTTTCAGCGTTTTTTTGTGTGTTACAAGCAGGCAAGTTGATTCTAAATACTGTGTGTTGCCTTTTTCAATTGGAAGTTCCTTTTTGTGACAGAGGTAATATTACAACTGTTACTAGCATTGCAACTTTTTGTTCAAACAGATTTTACAGAGAAATGAAGTAAATACAGCAAAACTACAGCTGTTGCGGTTGAAGGGGGGATTGTAATAGAAAACCTCAGTATTTGACTTTCTTCACCAGTCTTAACATTCTGCCTTGGAGGTACCACTGAAGAAGTATAGGGCTTCATGTAGAAAGCAAGCATAGTTGGAAAATTACTGCCCTCTAATATTTTTAATGGCTGCGTCATATTCTATGACATCTGCGATAGTTCTGGAAGGGTTCTGCTTAGATCTCCCTTGAAGGAAGTCTCTCTTGAGGAGTGTTAGCTGATGTCTTCCAGCTACAGAGCCTTTGAGATTGGCTACATCATTGAGCCACATTCTCCTCAGACAGCTCCCTCCCAGTGACTGAGCACTGTAGATACTAGGGTCTGGCCATTTCTGCCCGGTGCTTTTCTCGAACTCTCTGCTGGGCTGGCAGATCAGAACTGTACTGTTCTGTGTCCTTGCCTGGTTTCCCCTCCTTCCTCCTCTGCTTTCACAGTTGGCAGCCTGCATTGCAACCTGAAAGCTTTCTCTGCTTACTCCTCTTGCTTTCTCCTTTCATTCTTCATAGGCATTTCTCACAGAATGTTTCTAACAGTTTTAACTCCATCTTGGGTCTACTTTTTTTTTTATAGATCTATAAATGTATGTATTATATATAAATATTATATATATATATTTGAGACAGTCTCACTCTGTTGCCTAGGCTGGAATGCAGTGTGGCATGATCTCGCCTCATTGCAGCCTCCATCTTCTGGGTTCAGGCAATTCTCGTGCTTCAGCCTCCCGACATAGCTGGGATTACAGGCACATGCCACCATGCTTGGGTAATTTTTGTAATGTTAGTAGAGACGAGGTTTAGTTCCCTACTGAAGAGAACCAATTGGCCAGTTATCTACTATACTCTACCAGTTGGCCAGGATGGTCTTGAATTCCTGGCCTTAAGCAAACTGCCTGCCTCAGCTTCCCAAAGTGCTGGGATTACAGGCATGAGCCACCATGCCCGGCCAGGTCTACTTTCTAGAGAACCAGAACTGACACACATCCAGGTGGTTTTTAAAAAATAAGTATTTAAAGACATTATCATTCATTCTTAACGGTTTAAAAAACACAGAAATGGGGCCAGGTGCAGTAGCTCACACCTGTAATCCCAGCACTCCAGGAGGCCGAGGCGGGCTGATCACTTGAGGTCAAGAATTTGAGACCACCCTGGCCAACATGATGAAACCCTGTCTCTACTAAAAATACAAAACTTAGCTGGGCATGGTGGCATGTGCCTGTAACTCTAGCTACTGGGAAGCTGAGGCAAGAGAATCACTGGAGCTCGGGAGGCAGAGGTTGCAGTGAGCCAAGATGGCAGCACAAAAACACAGAAATGCACAAAATGAAAAGTAAACAATCCACCTCTTCTCCAAACTCCAAGAAAACCATTTTCATATGTTTATAATCATACCTATATAATAATCTCACTGATATCTGTTTTCTCTTTCTTTTTCTTTCTTTCTCTCTCTTTTTCTTTTCTTTTCTTTTCTTTTCTTTCTTTCTCTCTTTCTTTCTGTGTCTCTCTCTCTCCTTCCTTCCTCCCTTCCCTTCCCTTCCTTTCCCTTCCCTTCCTTTCCCTTCCCTTCCCTTCCCTCCCCTCCCCTTCCCTCTTCTCCCCTCTTTCTTTCTTTCTTTCTTTCTTTCTTTCTTTCTTTCTTTCTTTCTTTCTTTCTTT
>NW_012098544.1:0-32056 GCF_000951045.1 Mandrillus leucophaeus | reverse complement strand
CTCCCTCCCTCCCTCCCTCCTCTTTTTCGTTATTTCTCTTTTTCATTAAGAGATGGGGTCTTGCTATGTTGTCTGGGCTCGACATGAACTCCTAGGCTCAAGTCATTCTCCTGCCTCTGCCACCCAGAATGTTGGGATTACAGGCGTGAGTCACCACATCCAGCCTGAAATTGTCAACTTTAGATAGTATCTATTATTATCACGTGTGTTCTGAAAGATAAGGGAATTAGTATATCTAACGTTCTTTTACCTTTTCTCCTCCATTTTTAAATTTTTGTTTACTTACTGATGTTATTTTTTCCTTGTTAAAGCTTATATTTATACTTAGTTGTATATATTATTTAGACTGCCTATTGAGTAAAAATTGATTTTAAAAATTAAAAATCAGTAATTTTATTTGCTGTAATAAGATAAATGTAACTTAGTCCAGAACTGAGTGATTTGGTTGAAACTATATAGGTGGAATGTAATTCCTTATATCTCAGCTTTGCCAGGTTCAGTTTTCTTTCTAGATGCTCAGCTGTCTCTGTTCCTTGTTGCTTATATTGTCTTCTTCATTTAAGAGCACAAGCCACACTACTTGGAGTTGAATTCTAGCATCAGTTTTTTTTTTCTTTCTTTTTTTTTAAAAAAAAAAAAAAAAAAAAAAAGAGTTTCGCTCTGTCAGCCAGGCTGGAGTGTAATGACGTGATCTCGGCTCACTGCAACCTCCGCCCCCAGGGTTCTAGTGATTCTCCTACCTCAGTCTCTCCTGAGTAGCTGGGATTACAGTTGCCCACCACCATGTCCTGCTAATTTTTTTGTATTTATAGTAGAGACGGGGTTTTGCCATGTTTGCCAGGCTGGTCTTGAACTCCTGACCTCAGGTGATCCACCCACCTCAGCCTCCCAAAGTGCTAGGATTACAAGCATGAGCCACCGTGCCCGGTCATGTCAAACAGTTATTCATCATGTGATCTTTAGCAAGTTACTTATGCTGTCTGTGCTTAACATTTATGATCTGCAAAATTAGTGTAACAGTTCTTATATTAGTTTTTTATTGCTACAGTAACAAATTACCACAAATTTAGAAGCTTAAAACATCCATTTATAATCTCAGAGTTTCCATAGGTCCAAAGTTCAGAGGGCTAGGCAAGGTCTCTGCTTAGAGTCCTACAAGACCAAAATCGAGGTGTTGGCAGAGCTGGTTTCTTTCAGGAGGCTCTAGGGGAGAATCAGGTTCCTTGATTAATCAGATTTTTGGCAGAATTGATTTCTAAGCGCTTGTAGGACTAAGTCCCATTTCCTTGTTGGCTGTTGGCTTGGGGGAGGAAGTGTCACACTCAGCTTCTATACACCACTTGCATTTCTTAGCTTATGGTCCCCTTTATCTCAGAACCAGCAGTGGAGGGTACGGTTCCTCTCAAACTTTTAAATTTCTTCTTTTGCTGCATCTCTTTGATTCTTCTGCCCTCTTCTTTCACTTTTTTTTTTCCTTTTGAGACAGAGTCTTGCTTTATCACCCTGGCTGGAGTGCAGTGGCAGTCTCAGCTCACTGCAAGCTCCGCCTCCCAGGTTCACGCCATTCTCCTGCCTCAGCCTTCCGAGTAGCTGGAACCACAGGTGCCTGCCACCTCACCCTGCTAATTTTTTGTATTTTTAGTAGAGACGGGGTTTCACCATGTTATCCAGGATGGTCTCGATCTCCTGACCTCGTCATCTGCCCGCCTTGGCCTCCCAAAGTGCTGGGATTACAGGTGTGAGCCACAGCGCCTGGCCTTCTTTCACTTCTAAAGGCCTGTTTGATTATATTGAACCTACCTGGATAATCTAGGATAACTGCTCTGTTTTAAAGTCTGTAACCCTAATGCTATGTAGTACAATATACAGAAGAGTAACAGAGGGGGACAAAAATCATAAAGGGCCTAAATCTTACCTAGCCACAGTCCTTTCTCTGGCTTCCATGATCCATATCTACCTCACATACAAAATACATTCACCCCATTCCACGGTCCCCAGAGATCTCATTGTATTACAGTTCAATATCTCATCTCAAGCTTATCAGCTCAGAAGTCCTTAATCTCACATCTAGATCATCTAAATAAAAATATGGGTGGTGTTCTTTATTGGTAGACCTGTGAAACTAAAGAAACAAGTTTACTTCTTCCAAAATACAGCATTGGGACAGTAATAGATATTCTGGTTCAGAAAGGGAGAAGATACAAAAAAGGAGTCAGAAGTCCCAAGCAATTTCAAAAACCAGCTGGAGAAACTCCACTACATTTCAAGGCCTGGAAATAATCCTTTGTGGTTTGCAGTTTCACCCTCTGGGCTTGCAGCTCTGCCTGTTCTCTTAGATACTTTTGTTAGTTTTTTAAAAAATATCTTTTCTTTTTCCTAAGGTTTGGTGGTTCTTGGTTGTCCATCCATATTCATGAAAGGAGGATTAAGTTGGTCAGTTTAAGTAACTGGTTTAAGTGACTGGAATGAGATTCTCTATTGCAGGTTTATTTCATCCACAGGTCTTTCTGTTGGCTGTGGCATGTGGTAGTCTTCTTTAATGCCTTCTCAAAGGCATGCATTTCTCAAAAAATTGGTTTTGGGGGCAAAAAAAAAAAAGTTGCTCTTTTTGTGTGTAGGCACAGATACGCATACAATACACAAATATATAGTATATCTGTGGTTCTAAACTTTCATGGAGCAGGTGATTAGGGAATAAACATCTAAAACTCCATTGGTGTTAATAATAGAAAGAAAGGTTGAGAAATAGTGCTCTAAGGTATATGGTTGACTAGGTGGCGGGCTTGTAGGTACCCACAATTGCTAAAATAATCATGCCTTATTTTGGGAGTGGCATGCTTTAGTATCTCAAGTGCTGCTCTTGTTTACTTTTAGGACTCGACATCTACCTTAAGAGCTCTCCATAGACCTGCATGTTTTATTTAGAGCAGTAGCTTCCAACCTTTTTTTTTTTTTTTTTTTTTTTGACGGAGTCTCGCTCTGTCGCCCAGGCTGGAGTGCAGTGGCGATCTCGGCTCACTGCAAGCTCCGCCTCCCGGGTTTCCGCCATTCTCCTGGCTCAGCCTCCCGAATAGCTGGGACTACAGGCGCCCGCAACTGCGCCCAGCTAATTTTTTGTATTTTTAGTAGAGACGGGGTTTCACCGTGGTCTCGATCTCCTGACCTTGTGATCCGCCTGCCTCGGCCTCCCGAAGTGCTGGGATTACAGACGTGAGCCACCGCGCCCGGCGCTTCCAAACTTTTATACACTATGTTCCATAGTTCAAAATACATTTTACATTGCAACTTAGTACACACATGTATATTAACTTGTAAATATGTAACTAAAGAAAAATTCCATGAAATAGGATATAGCTTCACTTTGTATTATCTGTTCTATGCATTCTAGGTCATTAAAAATTACTAGTAACCCACCAAATTGTTTGAAACCCCATAGTTTGAAGAATGTTTTAGACCAGTACCTGGGCTTAATCCTGAAGCTGACAGCCTTGCTGTCAACTCTTTCTTTTTAAGCAAGAAGAGGAGGAGAGGCCTAGTTGGCTAAGTCATTTGGAATGCAAATTTTACATGATAAAATTGATAATATCCTACCCTAACCCCTGCTCTTTGCATTTTAAGCTTGGATCCTCTCTTTATCTCCTTTGGGAAGACATAAACCACTATCTTTGCTGCAGTTTCCTTTGCTTGCTTTTTCTTAGTTGGATCTCAGTTGTTTTATATTTTCTAGGTATCACCCACATTTTCTGATCTGTGAGTGGAGTTTTTTTCCTTCCATATGTTTATGATTTGATTTCTGAGTTTAAAAACAAAATAAAACAGCTTTCTGTTATTACCTGAAGATCAAGGGTGGAACAAAATGTACATTTGTTTGCTCAGTCCACCGTGTTCAATTGGAAACCCTGTAGTTTACTTAACAGTCCTAAGTGTTACATTTTGGTGTTTTCCTGTTTCTTTAAGAGTTTATTATTGCTAAATCTACATGAGGAGCCATGCTTATTTTTAGGAATGATGAAAACATGATTGCTTGTCTGAAGCCTACCTGTAAAATCTTTCATTCTCCTTATCTCTGGTGCTAACTGATTGGGTCATGGTTAAGAGTGAATCTGTCTCTGATCAAACTGTCAGGTTTCTGAATCTCACTTATTAAATTCTGCCACTTATAATCTATGTGCTCTTGGGCAGATTGCCTCATTTCTGTGTACCTGTTTGGATTTTGAATTCATTTTGCTTGGATTTGAATTCAGTATTTGATTTTGTTCAGAGTTTGTTGAGTCTCCCTTATGTAAAATGCTTGGGACCAGAAGTGTTTTGGATTTTGGATTTTTTGGGGAGGGCCGTGGGTTTGAAATATTTGCATATACATAATGAGATATGTTGGGGTTGGAACCCAAGTCTAAACGCAACATTATTTGTATTTTCGTATACATATACATATTTTATACACATAGCCTGAAGGCAGTATTATTTTTCCCTTGTTGACACTGAATAAACTGTTGTGCACCTTTGTTTTGACTGCAACCTTGTTCAACCTTTATAAAGAATATAGCATTGAAGTAAAGGGTGAGATTTTCATATTGATAGAAATGTACTATATTTTCTACCATCTAGAGGTGGAATAATATTTAGAATACAGGAATTAGTTGGGAGATTAATAAATACTTTATGAATACAACAATACTTCAAACATTGGGCCTTCTAGAGTTATTCTAAGATATTTGGGGCCTTACCTCGGCATTGCTATGGTGGTTTGTTGCTGGCCTTTTCACTTAGCCATTAAAACAATTTATCTTTTCATCCCTGTTATACATTATTTTCTGAATTTCTGCTTTAATAGTTAACAGTAGTCCCCAGGTTTTATTTTTATTTTTATTTATTTTTTCTTCTTGAGACAGGGTCTCGCTTGTTGCCCACGCTGAAGTGCAGTGACACAATCATGGCTTAGTCCAGCCTTGACCTCTCCCAGGCTCAAGCAGCCCTCCCACCTCAGCCTCCTGAGTAGCTGGGACTACAGGCGTGTACCACTATACCTGGCTAATTTTTTATTTTTTGTAGAGATTGGGTCTCATCATGTGCCCAGACTGGTGTCTTAACTGCTGGGCTCAAGTGATTTTCCCGCCTTAGCCTCCCAAAGTGCTGGGATTACAGGTGTGAGTCACCGTGACTGGCCAGTCCCCAGGTTTAAAAAAAATTATCCCTTTGAAGTTGTAGGAAACTTAAACTTAGAATGTATTATGAAACAGGATTTTCTATCACATTAATTTAAAGTCTCTCTTTAGAGTATGTTACCCAACGTATTTTCCTTTCCTGTATTTGAGTGTTATAGTATAATAGTGTTTTCAGTATATTTTATCTAATTATCCTATTTGTAGCTTTTTTTTTCCTGGTGAAAAATATCTTGAGTAGTACTTTTTGAACATTCTGCTTATTCACTTGAATTAATTGTTTGAATATAGTTTTAGAAATTCATTTTTTAAGATTGCTAAATTTTATTATCTTTTTTCTTCAATTGTGGGCCATTCATTAAGTAACAGCTTTGATGTTATTTTGCAGAGATAAGTTTTTCAATTTTCTTAGTTGCAGAATTGCACACTGTGGAAATGACTTTACTGGTAAACCCTGGGTAGCTGTACATCTCTCTATGAGAAAGAGTTTTATAGGAAGAGACATCTATCTCCAATGAATTGCCAAAAGAATGATTTTTCCTGAAAATAATAGAACATCTTTTGTATCTACTGTTTGCCCCCACATTTTTCATGTATCTATGAAGCATGTGTACAGACACACATGTGCGCACACACATGCACATGCCATATGTATGTTGAAAAACATTAATTTTTAAAAATTTAAAACATTTTATAGAGATGGAGTTTTGCTTTGTTGTCCAGGCTGTTCTGAAACTCCTGGCCTTAAGCAATTCTCCCGAGTTGGCCTTCCAAAGTTGTGGGATTACAGATATGAACTATCATGCCCAGCCAAGAAAATAGTCAGTATACCACATTTGGGCCAACCTTTTCATTAGTAAGATTTCATGACAATTTTTCTAGTATATTACAGCATATGTTCATTCATTACCTTTGATGGTCCATTGCTAAATTTAGTCCTGATTATTCTTTCCTTTACTGTATCAGTTTTGCACATTACTAAACATGGTATTCAACTATTCTGTCATAAATTATAGACTTCATTTAGTAATTTACAAACCATGATAGCATTTTGGTTCAAGAATACCAAACATTCCTTTTATTATAAAGTAGTTGCCCTGTTAAGGTAGTTGTTTTCCGTTTCATTTGGGTAATGTGCTATGTTGAGCTTTGGTTGTTAATTGATAAATGTGGTATCCTCTCTGTGAGAGCTTTTAAAATGCATAACACGTATTTCAGAAAGCAGCTGTTGCTATGGCAACTCTCGGGTCACTTGCAGCTCAGCTTACATGATTGGCTGTTAATGGAGTCTAATATGCTTGAGAAGAGATTTGAGCAAATGAAAGAGGGTTTTGAAGGAATCCTGTTAAAGCTCTTGAAGTTAACAGCACACAAAAATTTAACACTTATATTACTGTAAAACAATTTTGCTGGAAGTAGTTTTATTAATAATGACAGTGAGACAGGACAAATTTTTGGAAAAAATAATTTTCAGAATCCTTTTAAGAATATTGTAATCTTGTCACTTTTCCTTATTTTACTGTTGTTTAAAGAAACATTTTCACAGCTATCACTCACATTCTGTGCTCTATTCTCTGAAGTACCTATCTCAGAGGAGTTAATTACAATGAGGCATGAGAAGGTTGTTAATTGTGCAGGGTCAAAAAGAGTGGTAAAACCAGGAATAGTGTCTAAATTTTACTCTGGTTACATGAATTAGATTAGAATTGCCTCTTACTTGATTCTTAAGATAGCCCCATGAATACCTGCCTCTTTCTTAGGGGTATTTGGATGATTTGAGAAGGGCGGTGGTGGTGTATACTGTGGATTTTGAGGCCAGTAAAGTAAGTAAAATTAAGCATAATTAACTGCCATAATAAAAATTAATAGAGCCATGGAAAATGGCACAGTAGCATATGTCTTGTTAAATGACAGAATTTTCATCAGTCTCCACTTACTACTACTTTTGTAACTATGGTGTTAGATTGAGGGATATTTTGCTAATTTTCACAGTTAAATAATAAATATAAGTAAAATATAATTATTAGAATTTATAATTCAGGTGAAATTTACTAATTAATAATTTAACATCACCTCAGAAATGATTTCACTTTGTAAAAAATTCAGTTGGTTAGTTCAGCCATATGTACTTAGAAAATAGTACTAAGGCATGTAGCTTAATTTACGTATCTGCTATTTCTACTTAGGGTCTTAAAAAAATTATTGATTATAGTGCTAGTGTTGAAATTGTTGAACTAATTATGTTACAACTATGCTGGTGTATAGTTATATTTGGTTTTTTGGTTTTGCAAGCAAAAACTGGTGATACAAATCAATATCTACCAACACCCTAAATTACCCTTAAAAAAAAAAAAATTTCCTATTCAAGTAACACTCAGGAATATTACAGAAAAACTTTTCTTTCTTCCTTTCTTTCTTTTTTTGAGACGGAGTCTCTCTCTGTCGCCCAGGTTGGAGTGCAGTGGCGCAATCTCGGCTCACTGTAAGCTCCACCTCCCAGGTTCATGCCATTCTCCTGCCTCGGCCTCCCAAGTAGCTGGAACTACAGGCGCCCGCCACCACGCCCGGCTTATTTTTTGTATTTTTAGTAGAGACGGGGTTTCACTGTGTTAGCCAGGATGGTCTCAATCTTCAGACCTCGTGATCCGCCCGCCTCGGCCTCTCAAAAGTGCTGGGATTACAGGCATGAGCCGCTGCGCCCGGCCAGAAAAACTTTTCTTAATAAACCTACCTAGATATGTGGGATGCCCTCATTACTTTTTTTTGACAAAACACCTTAAAGTCCAATAAATGTTCTTCTAAACACCAAAATCTGTAAGCTCATTAATCAATATTACGCCTTGGAAATATTTTTTTTATTTTCTTTTTTTTGTGGAAGATACAGGACCTGGCTCTGTCACCTAGGCTGGAGTGCAGTGGCGTGATCATAGCTCACTGTAACCTGAAACTACTGATCTCCAGTGATTGTCCCACCTCAGCATCCCCAGAGTGTTGGGATTACAGGTGTGAGCCACTGCACCCAGCCTCATTTTGTTTTTAAATGATAGTGTGCAGGTGACCATACCTGGTCTGCCAGTTCTGGTAGTAGTGGATTGTTCTTAATAGTGTTACCTTTTTATATTTAATACCAGGAGGTAAAAGAAAAGTACAATAAATCAACAGGGAAATCCACAACTCATAGCTACTATTGCATTCTAGTGCATTTCATTCCTTTTCAGCCTTTTTTTTTTTTTTTTTTTGAGACAGTGACTTGCTATGTTGCCTAGGCTGGAGTGCAGTGGCGCCATCTTGGCTCACTGCAACCTCTGCCTCCCAGGTTCAAGTAGTCCTCCCACTTCAGCCTCTGGAGTAACTGGGACTGCAGGCATGTACCACCATGCCTGGCGCATTTTTGTGTTTCTAGTAGAGACAGGGTTTTGCCCTGTCCAGGCTGGTCTCAAAACTCCTGGGTTTAAGCAATCCACTGGCCTTAGCCTCCCAAAATGTTGGGATTACAGGCGTGAGCCACCCTGCCTGGCTCCTTTTCAGTCTTTTTATGTGCATGTGGGTATATATGAAGTGTGTGGGATGGCTGGGCGTGGTGGCTCATGCCTGTAATCCCAACATTTTGGGAGGCTGAGGCACACGGATTACTTGAGATCAGGAGTTCGAGACCAACATGGTGAAATCCTGTCTCTACCAAAAATACAAAAATTAGCTAGGCGTGGTGGGATGCACCTATAATCCCAGCTACTCTGGAGGCTGAGGGACAAGAATTGCTTGAACCCAGGAGGTGAGGTTGTGGTGAGCCAAGATCGTGCCATTGCACTGTAGCCTGGATGACAAGAGTGAAACTTCATCTCAAAAAAAATAAAAAACAACAAACGTGTAGGAGAGGACATTCTTTATATTTGAGTCTATACTTTGGCCACTTTTTTTTCCATAGAAGTATTGCATATCATAAGCAATTCTTCTCATAGTTCTTAATAGTATATAAAAATATTCACAAGTAATTGCTCTCCATTTATAGGACATTGTTTCTTTCTCTTTTTTTGCTATCGTAAAGTATTTCAGAGTGGATAATACATTTAAGTGTAAATATATTTTCATTTGTGTATTTATATTTGCTTTAGGAAAGATTTTTAGAAGAGGAATTGTTGAACCTAAAGATTATTGAGTTTTAAAGGTCTTGATACATATTAATATTAGATGCTTTCTGGAAGAGCTTTTACATTTTTTTTTGACGTGTAAATTACTTTAAATTTACTTGTAGGACCTCAGATGCACAGGGCTGAATTAATCCTGACCTCAGTTCATGGCATGCAGTAATTAACTCATTGAAAGCCTTGCTTTCATTTTATTTATTTATTTCCTTTATGTGTATTATTCACTCATTCTCCTTTTCTCCATAGATTTGATACACATACACACACACACACACACACGCACACACACACGTATATATACAAATACAGAGAGCTCACGTTTATTTGTATGTGTTCTTATATATATTGTTGTTTTGTGTGGGTATATTTGAAGTCAAACATAAAGTGGATTGGCATTGCTTTGTTCTTGGGAGCCCCCCTACCACCACTGTTTCTACCCCCACTGCTAATGTTGTAAAAAAAAAAATGGTGAAATACACATAACCTAAAATTTACTATCTTAACCATTTTTAAGTGTATAGTTTAGTGGTATTTTTTCTTTCTTTTTTTTTTTTGAGATGGAGTCTTACTCTGTCACCCAGGCTGGAGTACAGGTGGTGTGATCTTGGCTCACTGTGACCTCTGCCTCCTGGGTTCAAGTGATTCTCCTGCCTCAGCCTCCTGAGTAGCTGGGACTACTAGCGTGCACCACCATGTCTGACTAATTTTTATGTTTTCAGTAGAAATGGTGTGTCACCATGTTGGCCAGGCTGGCCTGGAACTCCTGACCTCAGTCGATCCACCTGCCTTGGCCTCCAATGTGCTGGGATACAGACATGAGTCACTGCACCCAGCCTGCTTTCCGGATTTTTTAGTAGTAGCTATCCTAATGGATGATCAGTGATAACTTATTGTGGTTTTGATTTGCATTTATCTAATGACTAATGATAATGAGCATCTTTTCATGTGCTTACTGGGCATTCGTGTATTTTCTTTGGAGAAAGTCTATTCAAGCTTTTTGCCCATTTGTGAATCAGGTTATTTGTTTTTATGTTGTTGAGTTGTAGAAGTTATTTGTTCTAGATATTAATCCCCTGACGTATGTATACTTTGCAAATGTTTTCTCCTGTTCTGTGGGTTGACTTTTTACCCTGTTGGTATTGTTTCTTGATACACAAAGTTTTAAAATGTGTATGAAGTCCAGTTTGCCTGTTTTTGTTTTGTTGTCTGTGCCATTGGTGTTCTGAGAAATCATTGCCAAACCTCATGCTGTGAAACTTTTGTCTTATGTTTTTTTCTGTAAGAGTTTTGTAATTTTAGGTCATACATTTAGGTATTTGATCCATTTGAGTTAAATAAGGGTCCAAATTCATTCTTTTGCATGTGGATCCAGTTTTTCCATTATTGTGTGTTGAAACGACTGTCCTTTCCCCATTAATAGTCTTGGCAACTTTCTTGTAGATCATGTTACCATGCATGCAAGGGCTAATTTGTGGGCTCTCTTTTCTGTTCCACTGGTCAATATACCTGTATGGCAGTGCCACACGGTTTTAATTACTGTAGTTTTGAGGTAAGTTTTGAAAGTAGAAAGTATGAGTCTTCCAGCTTTGTTCTTCAAGATTCAGTATCTTGTTCCTCAAATTCAAGATTGTTTTGGCTATTTAGATCCCCTGAGATACCGTATGAATTTTAGGATGAGTTTTTCTATTTCTGCAAAAAATGTTGTTATTTTGAAAGGGATTGCATTGAATCTGTAGATTGCTTTTGGTAGTATTGATATATTTAAAAAGATTGTCTCCCAATCCGTAAACATGGGATGTGTTTTTACTTATTTGTGTCTTTAATTTCTTTCACTCATGTTTTCAGCGTACTACAAGTCTTTCACCTTGTTGGTTAAGTTATTCATTAACATTTTACTCCTTAAGATGCTTTTGTAAATGGTACTGGTTTTGTAATTTTTTTTCAGATTGTTCATTGTTAGTGTATAGGAATGCAACTGATTTTTTCTTGTGTGTGTTGATTTTGTATCCTGCTACTTGGCTTTATTTGTTTATTCTAAAGCTTTTATGTGTGAACTCTTTAGGGTTTTCTACATACAGAATTATGTTGTCTGAACAGAAACAATTTTACTTCTTTCATTTCAGTTTAGATGCTTTCATTTTAATTTCTTTTTTCTTGCCTAATTGCTCTGATCAGGACTTCAGTACTATTTTAAATAGAAGTGGTGAAAGCAGGCATTCTTCCTGTGTTCCTGATCTTAGAGGAAGAACTTTCAGTCTTTCAGAATTGAGTTTGATGTTTGCTGTGCGTTTTTCATATATCATCTTTATTATATTGAGAAAATTCCCTTATGTTGCTAGTTTGCTTAGTGTTCTCGTTATGCAGGGGTGTTGCCCAGTCTGGAGTGCAATGGCATGATCTCGGCTCACCACAACCTCTGCCTCCTGGGTTCAAGGGATTCTCCTGCCTCAGCCTCCCGAGTAGCTGGGATTACAAACATGCACTACCATGCCCGGCTAATTTTGTATTTTTAGTAGAGACGGGGTTTCTCCATGTTGTTCAGGCTGGTCTCAAACTCCTGACCTCAGGTGATGGCCCGCCTCGGCCTTCCAAAGTGCTGGGATTACAGGTGTGAACCACCGCACCCGGCTGCTAGTTCTTAACTAGGGACGGTGTCTCCCACCCTTATATCCTCCGTGGGACATTTGGCAATGTCTGGAGACATTTTTGGTTGTCACAGTTTAGGGGGATGCTACTTCATCTAGTGGGTATAGGCTAGGGATGCTGCTAAACATCCACCGGCTGGTCTCCACAACAAATAGTTATCTGGCTAAAAATGTCAACAATGCGAAGGTTGAGAAACCCTGTTCTAGATTGTATTGTTTTTGTTGCCATTTTGAATGTACTTTATTTTACTTTCTGATTGGTTATTGCTATTGGAGGGAAATGTTAACCGATTTTTTCTGTTACCTTGTGTCTGGCAGTTGTACCCAACTAAACTTATTAGAACTTGAGTCTAATTTATCTGTAGATTCTGCTTGTTTTTCTTTATAGAAGATCTGGTCTTTTCCCTTTTTTATGTGTCTGTCTCTCCCTCTCTTATAACATTGGCCAGAACCTTTACTATTTTATTAAACAGCAGCAGTGATAATAGGCATCTTTGTAGTGTTCTGAACTTTATGGAATGAGTTTCAAGTTTCTTAAGATGAAGTAACACCAAACAATATAGGAGGATGTCAGTCTTAGTTTATCCTGCCTGAGTATTATCACTTAAAATGTGTTCTTGAGGCAAAAAAGCTTAACTTCGTTGTTGATCAAAGAGATGCAATTTAAATCAGCAATGATTTTGTATTTCCTAGTTATATTGAGAATTTTTCTACAAGTGCGTTAGCCCTTTTTCCTTTGTGATGAGTATATTTGTCTTTTAACAATTTTTCCTCCTCTCAGAATTTTATGTTATGACTTATAGCTGTTATTTGTGGTATACTTTTAACTTGTTTGTTTTGATGTAAAAGATTTTAATTTTTATGAAGCACATTTACTTTTTTCCTTTGTAAAATCTTTTATTGTTTTATGCACAAGAAGGCCTTAGTTCCTGAAACTTTCTTCTGAGACTTTCCTGTGATCCTTCTACTTTCTGCTGTGATGTTTTCCTGGTTAAACCAAGGGTACTCTTATCCTTTTTCCTTCGTTCTGAATCACTCACCTGACTTCAGGTGTTATTACCTCTTCCCCTGACATGCTAAAATTGTAGGTGATCATAGATAGTATTCACGGTGTGTGTGCTTCCCCACCCCCTGCCTTGGTTTTCTCAGAGCTTAGGATGTCATGGAAGTATCTCAGGGGCCGTTGGAGATATGGCACTGAGGTGTAGGCTTGGTAATTGGGCAGGACTCCAAGTTTCCTACCCTTCTTAAGGTACCTTGAGCTCTTTTCTGTTGGTAGTCTACATATGATCATCTCTGTATAGGTGGTCTGCATATATATCTTCTGCCATGAGAGAGAGAGAAAGTTGGAAATAAATACTGATCTAACATGAGAAATAAGAGTTTCATTGCCAGGTCACAAGTTAGTAAATATCAAAACCAAGATCAGAGTCTGTTTCTCTTGAATCTAATCTACTTTACATGAATCTTTTTTTAATATTTAAAAAATTTTTGGTGGGATAGGGTCCTGCTGTTTCGCTGAGGCTGGAGTGCAGTGACATAATCTTAGCTCTCTGCAGCCTTGACTTCCCAGGCTCAAGCAGTCCTCCCACCTCAGCCTTTCGAGTATCAGGAAACTACAGGCAGGCACCACTACACTGGGATAATTTTATTTTTTGTAGAGATGAGATCTCACTGCGTTGCGCATGCTGGTCTTGAACTTCTGACCTCAAGCAATCCTCCTGCCTTGGCCTCCCAAAGTGCTAGGATTACAGGTATGAGCCACAGTGCCCAGCATATGATACTTTAATATTATATCTCTGCATTGGATATTTCTGACAGAATGATCCATTTTCGTCTCTTTCTTCTAAAACTGAGCCCATTATCTTTACCCTTTTATCCCTGTGGAGAGTGCTTTTCTCCCCAGTGCTGCATCTTCCTTGTTTTTTTTTTTTTTTTTTTAAAATTCTACCACCATTCTCTTGTGTGTATAATTTGAGATAAATCTCTCTTGATGACTCTTTTTTAGTCCACCACATTCAGTTCAACTGCTAAGGGCTACCAGTTTATTTTTTCTTGAGCTCATTGTTGCTTACCTGCTGCTAGAATCATGATTAAGTCCCATAATATCTCCTGACAGTACTATCATAAGAGCTTTATACTTGTTTGCCTTATAACTAGGCTGTAATCCCTCTGTCCTTTCCACCACTGTGCCTCAAATTAACATTTATATAGATAGCTTCGTTAGACAAAATGAAATCTTAAGTTCCCTGGACTAACATTGAAGGCCTTTTACAATTTGAGTAGGCCCTGGGAGGTATGTATATGTAGAAATAGGCGTTTGCAACTTTTTAGCAGTGTGTTACTGACTGGTTACTTAGATCTATCCAGATTTTAAAACCTTTCTTTTTTATTGGATATGTAATACTTGTAGTATGAATGGAGATGCAAAAGCAAAGAATAATAGTTGCCCTTAATTTCACTGTTTAGAGATAATCATTAGTCAAGTTTTTAAAAATGTCTATTTTCTTCATATTTATTCTGTATATTTTGATAAGTTGATACATTTTTATTTTTTTATTGTTATGAATGGAATATTTATTTCTATTATTATTTTTCCTGTCTCTCTTTTTTTTTTTTTTTTGACAGGGTCTCACTTTGTCACCCAGGCTGGAGTACAGTTGTGCAACCATAGCTCACTGCAGCCTTGACTGCCTAGGCTTCAGCCATCCTCCCACCTCAGCCTCCAGAGTAGTTGGGGCTACAGGCACGTGCCACCATGCCTAACTAACTTTACATAAATTATTTTTGGCCGGGCACGGTGGCTACGCCTGTAATCCCAGCACTTTGAGAGGCCTAGGTGGGTGGATCATGAGGTCAGGAGATCAAGACCATTCTGGCTAACATGGTGAAACCCCCTCTCTACTAAAAATACAAAAAATTAGCCAGGCTTGGTGGCACACGCCTGTAGTCCCAGCTATGCAGGATTCTGAGGCAGGAGAATTGCTTGAACCTGGGAGGTGGAGGTTTGCAGTGAACCGAGATTGTGCCACTGCACTCCAGCCCGGGTGACAGAGCGGGACTCTGTCTCAAATAATTTTTTTTTTTTTTTTTTTTGCTGCAGAAACAAGGTCTCACTGTGTTGTCCAAGCTGCTCTCAAATTCCTGGGCTGAAGTAATCCTCCTGCCACGTCCTCCCAAAGTGCTGGGATTACAGACATGAGCCACTGCACTTGCCCTGTTATTTTATATTAGTTTTTTAAATATACAAACAAAAGTTACTCATTTTTCTGTATTTATTTCATTGACTGCCCTATTGAAATCTTTATCAAGTCAAACTGGACCCTTCTCTTTTCTTTCTTTCTTTTTTTTGAGATGGAGTCTCTCTCTTTCACCCAGGCTGGAGTACAGTGGCGCCATCTCCACTCACTGCAACCTCCGCCTCCCGGGTTCAAGCAGTTCTCATGCCTCAGCCTCCAGAGTAGCTGGGATTACAGGCACGTACCACTATGCCCTGCTAATTTTTGTATTTTTAGTAGAGATGGGGTTTTGCCATGTTGGCCAGGCTGGTCTCAAGCTTCTGACCTCAGGTGATCTGCCCACCTCAGCCTCCCAAAGTGCTGGGATTACAGGCATGAGCCACCACCCCTGGCCTTTGAATTAATAACCCTTTCAATTAACAAACAAAATAGTGAATAGAATGTTTCAGGGAGGAAATAATATAAGCAAAGGCATGGAGGTCTGAACCATAAAGGTATTTGGGATGAAGTGCAAGTATATAATTTGATATTACACAGATGTAAATTACAGTGTCAGAGAGAGGTTGGAGGTGAGACTGGGGAGGACCTAGAACTTAAAAGTTTTGCTTGCTATGTTTAGGAATTGGAATATTATCCTAGAAGTGATAGAGAGTTATTTGAAGGATTTTGAGTAGGGAGCTGGTGTGATTAAATGACTATTTTAAATGAATCAATCTGGCTCTACGGTGGAGAACTGAATTGCAGCAAGCAAGAAGACTAGGAGACTATTGAAATATTCAACAGGACAGCAGGGGCCTTTATTTATTAGGACAATATAAGATTAGAGAGGAAGGGATGGATGTAACATATATTTTACCGGTAAAATCGTCAGGATATGGTAGAAGGGGAAGAAGGGGAGGTAGAAGGGGAAGTCAAGACTGGTTTCAGATTTTTTTATTTTCTAGCTTGGTTGACTTGCATGATTTCAATACGCAAAATGAGCAGTTCGGATAAAACACATAATCTTAAAATTTAATTAGGTTCCCGTTTTGGAGGACAGAGAGGGTAGAGGATTGTTAGAAAAGAAACTCAATTTCTGGGATGTCATGACGAAGGTTATGGTGTTACATCTAAGAAAATTTTTACAAAAAATAAAAAAAATTTTTTACAGGAAACAGTAGCAAAATTAGGATCTGAAATAAAGATGTTGTAGTCGTCAGATGCTTTGAAAATTAGTGTTAACCTTTTTACTACCTAACATAACTAAAGGATGCATCACATTTCATCAGTAAAAGCAGTTTACTGGTGCTTGAGGAGCAAGGATCGGGGAGTGTTTGAGGAGGTTGAGAGAAAGGAATATTCCCCAAACCCAGGTGACTCAATGATTTCTGTTCTGGTTAACAACCATGGTCTAGTTGAAAAGACTAGGATAATGTGGAAATCTGTGGGATTATTATCTTTTGTTAATGGAAATTCAAAACATATACAAAAGTAGATGGAATTCTATGAACCCCCTAGATACTTACTGTCCAGCTTCAATAGTTATCAACTCATGGCTCTAATATTATTTAATCTTGTATACCACTCATTCTATATTTATTTGAAGAAAATCCCTGACAACCTGTTTTCTTCTGTAAATACTGTAGTATATATCTATAAACGATAATAACTAGGAAGAACTATAAACATCAACAATAATTTCTTAGTATCATATAGTACTTTCTAGTGATTTTTTTTCCAAAGAGTATTTTCAGTGGAGAATTGGGATTATTATAAGGTTTTTTTTCTTTATTAAATGATAGGGAATGAAAAATGAGAAGGTAGAAGCAATGAATATAAACT
The DNA here is from genome assembly GCF_000951045.1 of Mandrillus leucophaeus. NCBI lineage: Eukaryota > Metazoa > Chordata > Mammalia > Primates > Cercopithecidae > Mandrillus > Mandrillus leucophaeus. Next base: position 15,044 of record NW_012098544.1, on the reverse strand, counting down.
GCCTTTCTTCAAAGGAAAACAAGGTGTATAGTGCCTAACAAGGATAGGAAGTTACAGGCTGTATGTCTACAAACCACTCAACTGGTGGAAGAGCTAATAGGGAAATGAAATGTTGACATGGGGATTTGGAGCAAGAACAAGAAGAATATCTTTTTTCCTTTTTTTTTTTTTGTTTGAAGGAAAAATATTTTTCTTTTTCTTCTTGGAGACTGAATTTTGCTCTTGTTGCCTAGGCTGGAGTGCAATGGCATGATCTTGGCTCACCGCAAGCTCTGCCTCCCAGGTTCAAGCGATTCTCCTGCCTCAGGCTCCAGAGTAGCTGGGATTACAGGCTTGCGCCACCACACCAAGCTAATTTTGTGTTTTTAGTAGAGATGGGGTTTTTCCATGTTAGTCAGGCTGGTCTCGAACTCCTGACCTCAGGTGATCCTCCCGCCTCGGCCTCCCAAAGTGCTGGGATTACAGGCGTGAGTCACCATGCCCGGCCAGGAAAGATATTTTTATTTCCTTTTTAAATAACCACAACTATTTACTAATGGGATGTATGTTGGGCACTGCATGACTTCTCAGACCCTGGAATCATATTGAACACCATTACCACATTTTCTGTGTCACAATTATTTATGCATGGTATTTATTTTTCAAAAAATAGGTTAAATTTAAGTTGATTTAAATTTTTTTTTAAAAAATTGACTCAGTTGTACCTATTTAGGTGTACATAGTGGTGTTGCAGTATACATAATGTCTAGTGATCAGATCAGAGTAATTAGCATGTCTGTCATCTCAAACATTCATTATTTCTTTGTGTTGGGAACATTCAGTGTCTTCCTCCTAGCTATTTGAAACTTTATTATTATATATTTTTTTGACATGGAGTCTCGGTCTGTTGCTCAGGCTGGAGTGCAGTGGCATGATCTCAGCTCACTGCAACCTCCACCGCCTGGGGCCCGGTTAAGCAGTTCTTCTCCTCAGCCTCCCGAGTAGCTGGGATTACAGGTATGCACCACCATGCCCAGCTAATTTTTGTATTTTTAGTGGAGACGGAGTTTCACCATGTTGGCCAGGCTGGTCTTGAACTCCTGACCTCGTGATCTGCCCGCCTCGGCCTCTCAAAGTGCTGGGATTATAGGCGTTATGAAACTATATTAACTATTGTCATCCTATAGTGCTATGGAACACTAGAGATTATTCCTCCTGCCTGGCTGTAATTTTGTATCCTTTAAAAAATCTATCCCACAAGGATACCTTTTTTTCTGAGATAGCATTGAAGGATAAAGAGTGATTGAGGGAGAAACAAAAAGTTGAACAGATAATTCATAACTAATGACTTAATTATTTTTGGATAAACTTTGGAGAGTATTGAGGTTGGCCCTAGGATGGGTTCTCAATATTAGTAAAACTTTGTAATAGTTGTTGAAGAGAATCAGAAAGGGAGCCACGGACAAATATAAAGATTGCTTAGTGGGATTAAGATTGCACCTGAGCCAGGCATGGTGGCTCATGCCTGTAATCCCAGCACTTTGGGAGGCGGAAGCAGGAGGATGGCTTGAGCCTAGGAGGAGTGTTGGTGAGAAGGTGGTTTAGGTAATCATTCATGTGTAGATTGACTAAGGAAATGAGATGAAGAAGAGACAGGTAGACAGTGAAAGGAGTAAGCCCTAAACTGTGTGTATGAAACTGAGGAGCAGATGCTATGGTAGTGTAAGCATGAGAAAGCTGTGAATGTTGGAAGATTGGGTCATTTTGGTTAAAGTGTTTGACTGTGGAGTGTAGCAGATGAAGTAGGTCTTTGGAATTGAAAATGTCTAGGAATCTTGAGACTTGGGTTTTTGATGGACATTGCCTATGGTTGTGGGACATATGATAGGGCAGGGCAGAAATAAGACCAAGATGCAGATACCTTCAGTGAATGTGAGGAGCAGTGATAGTTGTTCAGAAAGTGAGTAGATGGCACTGATGAGGAAGATTAAAGGGTGTTATATATGTCAAATGGAGGAAAGAAAATGGTTTGGGAGAGACACCGTGGGTAACGAAGGGAATTCAGTGTGGGAGACTATTTCTCTGAGTTTTCAGCCATGTTCCAGATAGTTGAGATGTTTCTGTAAACAGGTGTCCAAGACCTTGGGTTTACCCATAAAGCTTAATATTTTCATGTGCAAATTAAAACAAGGCAGTTACTTGCTATGAACAGCATAGACAGTAAATTTTTAGGATGCTTTTGAAGAAAAGATGTATAACTTCATCCAGTAACATTTGAAATGTTGAGATCTAGAAGTATGGAAGAAGAAGAAGAGTGATGTGATGGAGGTGAAATGGAGATGGAGAGTGGTATGAGCAGAGGCAGTTGGGACTGAAGTCAATGAAACTTACCATTTTACCTAGAGCATGGGGGAAGGAGTAGTTGGAGAAGAAAGGAAGCAGGTTTAGCACCAGGAAACCTACCTCTCACGTATTCAGGCATTTCACCCAATTCTCTCAAACCACAGTTCTCGCGTAAGGATACCCCTTACAGCTGTTTTTGGGGTGCAGAGATAGAAGGTGTAGCTCTGAGTAGTGAAATCAGGGGAGTATAATTTAGGTTTGCCATTCAATATGTTATAGTGTTTTGGGAGTTAAAGAGCAAAATATCAATTGTCCCAGATAACTACATACAGAATCACTCATACGCTATAGAGCTTAGTCAGTAGAAGTGTTGCTGTTTCTCTGGAGAGCCTAGTGTTTAATAAGAGTACATGCCAGGCCAGGCATGGTGACTCGCACCTGTAATCCCAGCACTTCAGGAGGTTGAGGTAGGAGGATTGCTTGAATTCAGCAGTTCGACCCCAGCCTGGGCAGCATGACAAAATCCAAACCATGTGTCTCTACCAAAAATACAAAAATTAGCTGGGCATGGTGGGAAGTGCCTATAGTCCCAGCTACTGGGGAGGCTGAGGTAGGAGGATGGCTTGAGCCCGCGAAGAGGGGATTCCAGTGTGCTGAGATTGTGCCAGCACACTCCAGCCTGGTGACAGAGTGAAAACCTGTCTCAAAAAATAAAAGTAAAAAGAGTACATGACAGAAATACTACATGTCTGTAGGAATTGAGATGTAAGAAACGAGTCTAGTAAACTGTTAATTCCACATAACAGCCTGCATTAAATCTGATCATTGTATTATGCTACACTAAGCTACATCAATAATCATATCCCAGAATTTTGTACTTAGTACAACAGTTTTTGCATCCTCACTAATTCCCTGGATTTTTTATATCTCGTTGATGAGAATGAGCTTATCAGTGGAAAACACTAGAGAAATAAAGAGGAGAAACCTGATCAGAGGCATCACTGGAGTATATTTAATCAAGATGATTGCCTTGGGCAGCTGGCAGGCATGGTGCTCCAGTGAGCAGTGATAAAAGTGTATGGTTATGATTATTCTGAGACTTTTATACTTCGCTTAACTTGTTCTTCCCCCAATTTTACAGTCTATGGGATTCTGAAAAACCTTCTGTTGGGGGAATACTCTGGGTTCTTGAACCATCCTCAAAGTTTTTCGCCACCTAGAAATAATTTTCTCATAATGGTGGAGCATAATATTTAATAGTAAATATGCTACTGCATAATAACTACCACAGTTTCATATTATAGAAGTACATTGTCATGACTTAGCCTACACTAAGTTAATGGTGTGTTTTACTGTATCCTTCGGAACTCAAGGTTTGTGATAAGCAGATGCTCACAACATGATTGTGGTCTGTACAGATTTAGCCACAGTTGAAATGGTGTAATATTAAAAAAATTAGTGTGGAACTTTGATGTGCAAAATTGATGATTCTTTGAAAATTATTGTTTGTAAATCACATAATTTTAAGGTTGATAGGTCTAGTCAATTGTAAACTGTCTATACCTTTGCTACTTGGTCTTATTACTTAAGTAAACAAACATCTTTCCTCCATTGTCAAGAATATCATTTAGACTAGGCACAGTGGCTCATACCTATAATCCCAGCACTTTGGGAGGCTGAGGCAGGCGGATCGCTTGAGCTCAGGAGTTTGAGACCAGCTTGGGCAACATGGCAAAACCCCATCTCTACAAAAAATACAAAAAGTAGCCAGGTGTGGTGGTGTGCCCCTGTAGTCCCAGCTACTTGGGAGGGTGAGGTTGGGAGGATTGCATGAGCCTAGGAGACAGAAGTTGCAGTGAGCTGAGATTGCGCTGTTGCACTACAGCCTGGGTGACAGAACCAGACTCTTTCTCAAAACAAACAAACAAAAGGAATAGTTGTTCTACTGCAGCCTCCTACCTTGGTCATTACACTGGCATGTCCCTCAAATCTTAGCTGAAGTGTCACCTCCTTAGAAAGTATAAGACCATCCTTTTGAAGTAATTTATCACCTCATAGAACTTCTCATCTGAAAACTCTCATGTTTATCTCTTTATTGTCTGATTCTATGAACTAGAAATAGCAACTTCTTAGTACAGGAATTTCATCTAATTTATTTACCATTGTTTGTAGCTAATTAGAATGGTGCCTAGCATAGAGGAGTTGCTTCATAAACACTTCTTAAAATGATGTTGAATAAATAATTTCAAAACAATGCTTTTATATAGTAGAGAGGTGTTGTATTTGTGTTTTGTGTCGCCCGAATAGATACGTTGAAATCTTAATTCCTATACCTATGAATGCAACCTTACTTGGAAGTAGAATATTTGCAGATGTAATTAAGTTAACACAAGCTCATGGGCAGTTAGTGTGGGCCCTAATCCAATATGACTGGTGTCCTTATAAGAAGAGAAAATAGAGACACAGGGAAGAGAATACAATGTGATGACACAGAGATACACAGAGGGAAGATGGCCATGTGAAGATGGAGGCAGAGATTATATTTAATGCTCCAACAAGCCAAGGAACATCTGGGGTTACCAGAAGCTGGAACAAGTCCAGAGAGGATCCTCCCCTAGAGGCTTCAGGGAGAGCATGGCCCTGCCAACACCTTGATTGTGGACTTCTAGCTTCCAGAACCGTGAGAATGAATTTCTGTTGTTCAAAGCCATCTAGTTTTTTGTGTATTGTTACAGCAGCCCTAGGAAACTAATACAAGGGAAGAGCCTTGGAAGTGCAAGGTATAAGAATAAAAGATAAAGGGAGAAATTATTCCCATACAGAATTACCTGGTTTTATCAGACAGTTTCTTTTTTTGCCCATCAGGGATTGTTTGAAATTCTGGGCCAGGTGCAGTGGCTCACGCTTGTGATCACAGCATGTTGGGAGGCCGAGCTGGGTGGATCACTTGAGGTCAGAAGTTTGAGACCGGCCTGACCAACATGGTGAAACCCCGTCTCTACTAAAAATATAAAAATTATCTGGGAGTGGTGGTGCATGTCTGTAATCCCAACTATTTGGGAGTCTGAGGCAGGAGAATTGCATGAACCCAGGAGGCAGAGGTTGCAGTGAGCCAAGATTGCGCTACAGTACTCCAGTCTGGGTGACAGAGCAAGACTCTGTCTCAAAAAACAAAACAAAACAAAACAAAAAAGAAATTCTGTCTGTTGCACAGTACGTGTTCCATAGAGTTCCATGGACTAGGAGTTGGAAGGGGAACTTACATAGCGCTAATGCCAAACTTTTGTAAGTGAATGACTGAGAGTAAAGAAATGTTTTGAACCTTGGGGAGAAAGTTGGAAGGTCATTTGATAAAGTACCTCACGTCTTTTTCTTCATGTCCTTAGATCTTTTATTGAGTTGTATGTTAGTGTAGAGTTTGGTGTTAGTTTGGGTTCTATTCCTTCTCTTCTGAAATAAAGTTGTAAAAATAGCACAGAGGTTTTCAACCCTGTACCCCTCACCTAGCTTCCCCAACTGCCAATATCTTACATAACCATAGTAGTTGTCAAAACCTGAAAAAATCACTGATATGCTATTAATTAAAATGTAGACCTTATTCAGATGTCATCAGTTGTCCTACTAAAGTCCCTTTTTCGGGTGCATGATCCAGTGTATGATCACACATTGAGTTTAGTTTTTATGCCTCTCCTCTAATCAGGGACAGTTCCTTGGCCTTACTGTTTCATGATCTTGACACTTTTGAAGAATACTGGCCAGTTATTTTGTAGAATATCCCTCAGTTTGGGTTTTTCTGATTTTACTTGTGATTAAATTCAGGTTATACATTTTTGGCAAGAATGCTAAAGAAATATAGTAGTGTCCTTTGTTTATCGTGTTAGGAGGCCCCTGTTAATATGTCTCACTGTTAGTGTTAACTGTAATCAGTTGGTTATGGAGGGGTCTGCTGGGTTTCTTCACTGTAACATTACCATTTTCCTCTTTATAATTAGTTTCCTGTGGGGAGATAACTTTGATATTCTGCATAAGTTCTTTCAATACGTTTTTAGAAAAGGATTTCCTGGAGTTACTGTGCTTTCGCCCATTAGTATTCATTATTGATTCTCATCTGAAAAAATATTGTGATGTTCCTCAAATGGTGATTTTCTTATTTCTGTCGTTTTGTCTATATTTATTTATTCTACTTGAAGAAGAATCTTTCTCTTCTCCCCCATTTTTCATTCAGTTATTTGTATCTGTAAAAACTCTTAGGCAACTCTTGTATTATGTTAGGATCCATTATAGTTTCATATTTATATGAAAATCATGAGGTTTCTCTAATTATAGCAGTGTTCAAGATGTGGAAGAGCTTTCAGGTTTTCAGATAAAATGTTATTTAATGGCGCCGGGTGCGGTGGCTCACACCTGTAATCCCAGCACTTTGGGAGGCCAAGGCGGGCAGATCACCTGAGGTCAGGAGTTTGAGACAAGCCTGAGCAACATGGCAAAACCCTGTCTCTACTAAAAATACAAAAATTAACCGGGCATGGTGGGGTGGGCGCCTGTAATCCCAACTACTTGGGAGGCTGAGGCAGGAGAATTGCTTGAACCCGGGAGGCACAGGTTGCAGCGAGCCAAGATCTCACCACTGCACTCCAACCTGGGTGGCAGAGCAAGATTCTGTCTCAAGAAAAACAGCAAAACAGGCCAGGCACGGAGGCTCATGCGTGTAATCCCAGCACTTTGGGAGGCTGAGGTGGGCGGTTCGCCTGAGGTCAGGAGTTGGAGACCAGCCTGACCAACATGGCAAAACTCTGTCTTTACTAAAAATACAAAAATTAGCTGGGCATGGTGGCGGGCCCCTGTAATCCCAACTACTCAGGAGGCTGAGGCAGGAGAATCGCTTGAGCCTGGGAGGTGGAGGTTGCAGTAAGCCGAGATCATGCTCTTGCACTCCAGCCTGGGGACAGAGCGAGACTCCGTCTAGAAAAAAAATTAAAAAATAAAAAAAGTTATCTAATGGTGGAACGGTGGTTTTGAGAAGAACTTACAAGTAGCTCCCTTTGGATTTAAAGTAACCACACAAAATTAGACACTTTATTTTTCAATAAACAATATTTGTTCAGAATTTTTTGTTAAAACTTTTCCTAAATGAATCAAGGAAATAATGAACTACTACAACTTTATATCTTTTATTTGATTTGGACCTCATTTTAAAACATTCATTTAGCCATAGAATTTATTAAGAACTGATTTCTTCTGCATTGTGGTCCCAGAGAATTTTTCACTTCATCATCAAACTCAATAGGTACATATTCTTTCTTCCAAAACCTAAAGGTTTTTGTGAGTGATTTTTGTAGTAATTATGTGGAAAGGGGGTTGATTAGATAAGGAAGGCCTTTAAGCCTGAGTTATAAATTGTGGGAGAAATTTTAGTGTTTATGGAACATTTCATTCAGTGGGTTTAATATATACATGTATACTTTTCACACACATACATAGTTTAAAGGAAATTGAAAACAGAAAGACTAGTCTTCAGTGATGTTTTCTTTACCATATTAAAAACACCATGTGTGTTTTTGTTAAATTTTGTAACTTTTTTCTTAGGACTATGGTAGTGCCAATGTTTGTTTATATGAACGCTTGAAATGATTTCTGTATGAAAATCATGGGGCTATACAGACTTATTTTGGTAAGGTTTTATTGTATTTATAAAAGACGACTTTCTCGTAAGTACTGTTAATTCTTTTAGGATCTCTTCAATAGTTGATATTTATTTTCTTAAGCCAGAGGACATTTTCGGAATATTTTTATTGTTCCTTATGTACAGCCACTAAACTAGTGATATGCTTTTCCTAATGAAGCTATTAGTTGTCACACAATTCTTATTTGTATGAGCATGTAGATTGATTTGTAAAATATTTAAAAGCATGTAATTTTTAACTGGAAAGAGATTGAGTGATAGTGGTTATTTGAATTTGGGGAAAATTGTAGTTTTTAAAAATCATAAATAATTTACTTTCCTTTTTTCTTTTTGGTGACGGGGTCTTGCTCTGTCATCTAGGCTGGAAGGTAGTGGCCCAATCATGGCTCACTGCATCCTGACCTCCTCGCCTCAAGTGATCTTCCCACCTCAGCTTCTGGAATAGAGTAGCTGGGACTACAAGGCCCTTTTTTTTTTTTTTAAATTTTTTTTTGAGATGGGGGTCTTACTTATGTTGCCCAGACTTACTTTTCTTATAATATGCATGGGAACATAAATTCTTGTAATTTTGACAGAAAGGTGTGTGTATGTGTGTGAGCATTCTCTCATGTATTTAGTGCAGGGTGATTTAGGATAAGGCAAGTTAATTGTCTTGAGGTTCATTTTTACTTGTTAGCTGTTTTAAAGACTGTGACATTTTTACTGCTCTTTAAATTTAGAGCAATCCAATCAATAACATAGATTTGTTTATTTAGAAACGAATGGAGTCTCCGTCTGTCGCCCAGGCTAAAGTTCAGTGGCGTGATCCCGGCTCACTGCAGCCTCCGCCTCCTGGGTTCAAGTAATTCTCCCACCTCAGCTTTCCGAGTAGTTAGGATTACAGGCGCATGCCACCATGCCCAGTTAATTTTGTACTTTTAGCAGAGACAGGATTTCATCCTGTTGGCCAGGCTAGTCTTGAACTCCTGACCTCGGGTGATCTACCTGCCTAGGCCTCCCAAAGTGCTGGGATTTCAGGCGCTGGCTACTGCACCCAGCCCTGTTTTTTTGTTTTTTAAAGGAAAGCTGCTAATTTTGATTAATTTGCTAACTCTAAGAGCTTTCCTTCTTTTTAATTTTGTGTACTCTCCTTAAATATAAATATATCCGTAAGCACATATACACACACACATTTTTAATTCAACAGTTGTTTACTAGGTTTCAAGAATTAAGAATATAGAAATGAGGCTGGGCATGGTGGCTTACACCTATAATCCCAGCACTTTGGGAGGCTGAGGGGGGCGGATCACCTGAGGTCAGGAGTTCGAGAACAGTCTGGCAAACATGGTGAAACCCTTTCTCTACTAAAAATACAAAAAATTAGCTGGGCGTGGTGGTGGGTGATTGTAATCTCAGCTACGTGGGAGGCTGAGGCAGGAGAATTGCTTGAATCTGGGAGGCAGAGGTTGCAGTGAGCCGAGATCATGCCATTGTACTCCAGCTTGGGCAACAAGAGCAAAACTCTGTCTTGAAAAAAAAAGAAGTGCAGCCTGGGTAACAAAGTGAGACCCTGTTTCTACAAAAAGTTTTTAAAAAATCAGCCAGGCATAGTGGTGTGTACTTGGTCCCAGCTACTTGGGAGGCTGAGGCCAGGATCACTTGGACCCAGGAGTTGGAGGCTGCAGGGAGCTATGAATTGCCCCACTGCACTCCAACCTGGACTACAGAGAAAGACCTCCCATCTTTTTAAAAAAAAAAAAATGTGTTCACACGTATATGGAAGTGAACAAAAAGGACAAAGAATACCTTCCCTCATGGAACTTACATTCCTTTATGCTTTTGTCTTCCTCTTGTAGCTATGAATTAATATTAATTCAAGAGTTGCAGGTACTCTTCCAGTCACCACAATAACTGTATGCTATATGGCTTCTTTTTAAAATTCCTGTTTGGTGTATGAGAATACTTAGGCATAGTGAGTTACAAAGCTAGAAAGTAGAATACATGGTATAAGATCTCAGGTGATTGAGCCCCAGAACCCAGACTCTTGAATTACTCTTATATTTCCTTCTGATTTTAAGGCTTATGTTACCAAGATATTTGTAAAATAGTCTTTCACAGTACAACATTCAGAGAGAAGGAGCAGAATAATGATCTAACCTGTTGTTGCCAATGATCTTTATCGCTGTCCTATTGAGCACATTCAGTTTTGGCTTAAAATATCCTTCTGTCTGTTTAATATTTGAGAGTTTCTAGATTGATATTTTCAAAAGATTTATTACTCCTCTCTTTCTTGAGTCTTAATGTTGCCTACTTATTTATCTTTTAGTGTGAATTGCTCTGCAACTTGGAATATCCAATTTTATTTTTGGCATTCTTTTTGTTCCCTAAAAGAGCTACAAAATCTGTCTCACTTATAGGCTAAATTTTACTGGGAAAAGAGTTTGGAACTTTTGATTGCTACTTAAATCTTTATACTACAGAGAATTTAAGTATATAGTAGGCTGTCAAATAACATTTTGTTAATGATGAGGGAAAGAAAAATAGATTCCTTGCTGGAGCCATTGTGTGGAGTTTGCACATTTTCCCCATGTCCATGTGGGTTTTTTTCCTATGGGTACTCTGGTTTTCTTCCACATACCAGACATGTACATGTTATGTTAATTGACATGTCTAAATTGTCCTAGTATGAGTAGTTTGGGTATGTATGTGAGTGCCCTGTGTGATGGAATGATGACCTGTCCAGGGTTTGTTCTTGCCTTGCTCCGTGAGCTGCTGGAATAGGCTCTGGCCACCTGCGATTCTGAACTGGAACAGTTGGGTAAATAACTATCTGACTTGTTAAAATTAATCTTTCTTAAATATATGTAAAGCTTACATTTATTTTAGTGTTTAATATTTTAAACGTTTTGGTGTTTGTTTGGAAGTTTGCTGAATTTTTTGTGACCAGAAGTATGCTATAGGAACTTAATTATTGTTTATATCAATTAGCCTGTGCTTAAATTGGTTTTGTTACATGTCATTTTGCTTTAACTCTCAGTTTCCAAGAACCCATGGTTGACGTTAAGACTTAATGTGTATTTGTTTATTTTATATTGGACAAAAAGTTTTCCATTAATGTGCTTAATTTGATGTAAACATGAGTAAAATAGTTAAATTCCATTAACAATAGTAAACGAGTCTATCTCCTCTGTGTAGATGGAGTGCCACTTACAGAAACTGTTGAAAAGTGGCTTCACAAATAACATTGTCATAGTTATAATTTTTGATTCGCTTAGCAAATCATGTGGTACCCTACTACGCCACCTGCATTGTATGTCTGTGTGTGTATACGTGGCTAAGATATATATTTTGAGACAGAGTTTCTTGGTGTCCAGGCTGGAGTGCAATAGCGTGGTCTCGGCTCACTGCAATCTCTGCCTTCTGGGTTCAAGTGATTCTCCTGCCTCAGCCTCCCGCGTAGCTGGGATTACAGGCGCCTGTCACCACGCCCGGCTAATTTTTTTGTGTTTTTAGTAGAGACGGGGTTTTACTATGTTGCCCAGGCTGGTTTCAAACTCCTGACCTCAGGTGATCCTCCTGCCTCGGCCTCCCAAAGTGCTGGGATTACAGGCGTGAGCCACCACACCTGGCCTACTAAGAGATTCTTTAAGAAAGGTCAGGTAAAATTTTAGGAATGATAGAAGGCTTGAATTAATGACATATTAATCTTTACCTGAATAGTGAATTCCTGTGATTAAAGAATAGGACCTTGTACTTCACAAATAAAACTGCATGTAATTAGAAATAAACTGCTTCAGGTACTACTGCCCCTTAAGCCCATATTTTGATTCAGTTAGTAAGCATTTATGAAACAGTGTTGTACTATGTAATGATCAGGCTAGCAGTTCTATTTGCATCGTTTTTTCTTCCTCTCATTGTTTGTAGCATATGTATCCACCATTATAGTAGTAATAATTTCACTGCCCTTAAAATCTTTTGTACTCTGCCTGTTTATCCCCCCTAGCCCTGGTAATCACTGATCTTCATAGTTTTGCCTTTTCTAGAATGCCATAGTGTTGGAATCATACAGTATGTATCTTTTTCAGATTTTTCTTTTACGTATTAATATGCACTTAAAGATTCCTCCATGTCTTTTTATGGCTTGACAGCTCATTTCTTTTTAGTGTTAAAGAATATTATGTTGTCTGGATATATCTCAGTTTATCCATTCACCCACTGAAGGACATCATGGTTGCCTCCAGGTTTTAGCAGTTATGAATAAAACTGCTATAAGCATTTGTGTGCAGGTTTTCAAGTTTTCAACTCCTTTGGGTAAATAACAAGGAGAACAGTTGCTGGATTGTATAGTAAGAGTATGTTTATTTTGTAAGAATACAAAAAATGGCTTCCAAAGTACCTATACCATTTTCCATTTTCACCAGAAATGAATGAGAGTTCCTGTTACTCCACATCCTTGCCAGCGTTTGGTGGTGGTAGTATTTTGGCTTTTAGGTGTGCGGTAGTATGTCATTTTAATTTGCAGTTTCCTAATGACACATAATGTAGAATATCTTTTTATATGCTTATTTGCCACAGTGTCTTTCGCAGAGCAGTTTTTTTTTTTAAAAAAAAAAAAAAAAAAAAGAAATGGGGTCTCACTATATTGACCAGGCTGGTCTCAAACTCCTGGCCTCAAGTGATCCTCTCATTTTGGCTTCCCAAAGTGCTGGGATTACAGGCATGAGCCACTGCGCCTGGCCTTGGAGTTTCTACTATGTTACCCTTAAAAGTTTTATGGTTTTCTCTTTGGCATTTAGGGCTTTGATCCATTTTGAGTTAATTTTAGTGAAAGGTATGAGGTCTGCATGTATATTAGATAAATATACATACTGTATGTATATTTGTATACATATATTTGAATCTACTCTATGTTAGATTTTATGTATATATATTAGATAAAACTATATAGTTTTCTTTTAGCTGTCCAGTTATTCTGACATCATTTGTTGAAAAGGCTTTTCTCCAGCATATTGCTTTTGCTGCTTTGTCAAAGATTAGTTGAAAGAAGCTGTGAATGGCGAAAACTCAGTCTCTACTAAAAATACAAAAATTTGCCAGGCAGGGTGGCACACGCCTGTAATCCCAGTTACTCAGGAGGCCGAGGCAGGAGAAAAAAAAATTAAATATTTTTAACCGCAAACATAGAATCTCTATTTTCTTGTTTGTTTTGTTAGTTCTGGATTTCTTTTTTTTGAGATGAATCTTGCTCTGTCGCCCAGGCTGGAGTGCAGTGGCACAATCTCGGCTCACTGCAACCTCCGCCTCCCAGATTCAAGCAATTCTCCTGCCTTAGCCTCCCGAGTAGCTGAGACTACAGGCGCGTACCACCACGGCTGGCTATTTTTTGTGTTTTTAGTAGAGATGGGGTTTCACCATGTTGGCCAGTCTGGTCTCGAACTCCTGAGGACCTCAGGTGATCCATCTGCCTCAGCCTCCCAGAGTGCTGGGATTACAAGCGCCCGGCCTCTGGATTTCTTACACTACAATTTTTATTGTTTTTCTTATATAGATTCTACATATTTTGTTGAATTTACACCTAATAATTTAATTCATTGATGTGAATGCAAACGATAGTATGTTTTTCATTTAAAATTCTATTTGTTCATTGCTAGTCTACAGGTAAGTGATTGACTTTTATATAATAGCCTTTTATCTTGAAACCTTGCTATATAACAGCTTATTCGTTCCAAGAGTTGTTTTATTTTGCCTTCGTCAGTTCTTTCAAATTTTCTATATAGACAGTTTTGTCATCTGGAAATAAAAAAAGTTTTATTTCTTCTTTCCTAAGCTATGTAGCTTTTATTTTTTTCTCTTTTCGCATTAGCCAGGATTTCCAGTATGACGTGAAAAAGGAGTGGTTGAAAATAGCTTCCTAGCCTTTTTCTTAGTTTAACTGGAAAAGCTTTGAGTTTCTCTCTATTACATGTGATGTTAGCTGCAGCATTTTGGAGATGTTTTTTGTCAAGCTGAGGATGTTCCCCTGTATTTCACATTTAGTGAGAGTATTATGAATGGGTGTTGGATTTTGTGAAGTGCTTTTCCTTTGTCTTTTGATATGATCATGTAGTTTTTCTTTTTTAGCTCTTGATGTGATGTATTACATTAATTGATTTTTGAATGTTGAACCAGCCTTGCATGACTGAGATAAATCCCACTTGGTCCTCATGTAGAATTCTTTGTACACATTGTGTGTTTTGATTTGCTGATGTCTCTGTTGAGGATTTTTGCATATATGTTTACTAGAGATACTGATGTGTAATTTTCTTGTAATGTTTTTGTATAGTTTGGTATTACAGAAATGCCTCATAGAATGAATTAGAGAGAGTTCCTTCTTGTCTGTTTTTGGAAGATTGATGTTAATTCTTTTTAAACCATGTTTGGTGTAATTAAGCCGTAAGGCCATCTGGTCCTGGGCTTTTCTTTGTGGGGAGATTTTTGATAACTGATTCAGTGTCCTGGTATAGTTCTTTTCACATTGTTTGTGTTTTTTGAGCCAGTTTTGATGGTTTGTCCATTTAGTGTGTTACTAAATTTGTGGGCATATGTTGTTTACCTTATTCTCTTGCCCCTTCTCCCTTTTTTTAAAAGGCATTTTATCTAAAGATAAGTCAATTTTGTTTGCCTTTTCCAACAACAAACTTGTGGTTTTATTGATTGTATTGTTTTTCTAATCTCAATATAGTTTTTCTGTGCACTAATTTTGATTAATTCCTTCAGTTTGCTGCCTTTGGGCTTAGTTTGCTCTTTGTATTTTTTTCTTCAGTTGTAGAATTAGGTCATTTATTTGAGCTTTTTTTCCCCCCCCCTAAAATGTTGAGTTTTACAATTGTATTTTCCTTTGAGCACTGCTTTTGCTGCATCCCATACATTTTGATATATTGTGTTTTTGTTTCCTTTATCTCAAAGTATTCTAATTTCTCTGTTTTTTAAAAATATATATTTTGAGATTCTGTTAAGGGTGTATAACTTTATGATTTTTTATATTTTTTTAATGAAATGAATTGGAGATCCCCCGCCATTA
>NW_012098543.1:2190398-2195979 GCF_000951045.1 Mandrillus leucophaeus | reverse complement strand
CCCCTCATATTTGGACTCCCCACAACACAAGTTACTATTCTTGTGGCTGCTCCATTATGCATCTCTCGGTAAAGACCCACTGGAATTCCCTTGGGTAACCTTTCACCTTCTCTATGCTCCTTCACTCTTCATCTGCAAAGCCCAACTACACATATCACTGAAACAATTGGGGCCTTCCAGCTCTGTATTACAGATAAGCCCTCTATCAATACTGGCAAACTTAAAAACATTAGCAGTTACTATTGCTTAGGAGAACATATTTCACTCCATCCTTGGCTACCTTCCCCTTCCGACTCTCCTCCCAGGGCCTCTTCTTGTTTACTTATACCCAGCCCCATAAATAACAGTGAAATGTTGCTCGTAGACACTTGACACTTTCTCAAACACCAAGAAAATCGAACCTCCCCCTCTATACAATGACCCCATCAGTCCCCATTACAACCTCTGATGGCTGCTGCCCTAGCTGGATCCCTAGGAGTCTGGGTACACGACACCTCTTTTAGTACTCCTCATCTTTTCACTTTGTATTTCCAATTTTGCATTGCACAAGACCCCTTCTCCTGTGGCTCCTCCACTTACATGTGTCTACCTGCTAATTGGACAGGTACACTCATTTTTCTTATTCCCAAAATTCAATTTGCAAATGGGACTGAACAACTTCCTGTCCTGCTCATGACACCAACCAGACAAAAAAAGAGTTATTCCTCTAATCCCTCTACTTGTAGGGTTAGGACTTTCTGCTTCCACTATTGCCCTTGGAGCTGGAATGGCAGGCGTTTCAACTTCTGTCACGACCTTCCATAGCCTTTCAAATGACATTTCTACTAGCATTACAGATATATCACAAACTTATCAGTCCTTCAGGCCAAGTCGACTCTTAGCCACAGTTGTCCTCCAAAATCGCTGAGGCCTCCCTCGACTTACTGCTGAAAAAGGAGGACTCCGTATATTTTTAAATGAAGAGTATTGTTTTCACCTAAATCAGTCTGGCCTGGTATATGACAACATAAAAAAACTCAAGGATAGAGTCCAAAAACTTGACAACCACGCAAATAATTACTCTGGACCCACCTGGACACTTTCTAACTGAGTGTCTTGGCTGCTCCCTATTCTTAGTCCCCTGGTACCTGTTTTTCTCCTTGTCTTATTCGGCCTTGTGTCTTCCATTTCATTTCTCAATTCATTCAAAACCACAGTCAGACCATCACCAATCATTTTATAAAACAAATGCTACTTTTAACAACCCCACAGTACCATCCTCTGCACCAAGATCTCCCCACAGCCTAAATCTCTATTGTAACTCATTATAAAATTTTCCTTAAGGTGCCCATGCAGCCCCTAATCCCACTTGAAGCAACCCTGAGAAACATCACCCATTATCTCTCCATACCACCCCCCAAAATTTTTGCCACCCCAACACCTCACCACTGTTTTATTTTTCTTATTAATATAAGAGGAATGTAAGGCCTCTGAGCCCAAGATTGCATGTATACGTCCAGATGGTCTGAGGCAACCAAAAAGTACAAACGTGAAACAGCCAGCTCCCGTCTTAACTGATTGACCAACCTTACGACATTCCATGACGACTTGTTCCTGCCTTGCCCCAACTGATCGATCAATCAACCTCGAGACATTCTTCTAGACAATGAGTCTTATGATCTCCCACCATGCACCCTGTGACCCCCTTCTCTACTGATAATAGGTAACCACCTTTTACTGTAACTTTCCACTGCTTACCCCAGTCCTATAAAACTGCCCCTTATTTATCTCCCTTTGCTGACTCCTTTTTCGGACTCAGCTTGCCTGCACCCAGGTAAAATAAGCAGCCTTATAAGCAGCCTTGATGCTCACACAAAACCTGTTTGGTGGTCTCTTCACACGGACGTGCATGACATTTGGTGAGACCCAGGACAGGAGGACTCCTTCGGGAGACTGACCTCCTGTCCTGGCCCCCACTCCATGAGGAGATCCACCTACGACCTCGGATCCTCAGACAAACCAGCCCAAGGATTCAAATTGGGTAAGTGGTCTTTTTACTCTCTTCTCCAACTTTTCTCACTATCCCTCAACCTTTTTCTTCTTTCAATTTCAGCACTGCCTTTCAGTCTCTCCCTTCCCTTAATTTCAGTTCCTTTCCTTTTCTGGTAGAGACAGAGGATACTTGTTTTATCCATGAACCCAAAACTCCGGCGCTGGTCACGGACTTGGGAAGACAGTCTTCTCTTGGTGTTTAATCACTGCAGGGATGCCTGCCTGATTATTCACTCACATTTCAGATTTGTTTGATCACCGCAGGGACACCTGCCTTGATCCTCCACCTTGGTGGCAAGTACCACTGCCTCTGGGCAGCAAGTACCACCCCCCAGTTGTGTCTCTACCCTTCTTTTCTCTAAACTTATCTTTTTACTATGGGCAACCATCCACCCTCCATTCCTCCTCCTTCCCCCTTAAGCCTGTGTTCTTAAAAACTTGAAACCTCTTCAACTCCCACCTGATCTAAAACCTAAGCATCTTACTTTCTCCTGCAACACTGCTTGGCCCCAATACAAACTTGATAATGGCTCTAAATGGCCAGAGAATGGCACTTTTTATTTCTCCATCCTACAAGACCTAAGTAATTTTTGTCATCAGATGGGCAAATGGTCTGAGGTGCCTTATGTCCAGGCATTTTTTACACTTTGCTCCCTCCCTAGCCTCTGCTCCCAATGTGACTAGTCCCAAATCCTTCTTCCCCTCCAGCCTGTCCCTTCAGTCCCAAACCCAAGTGCTGCTGAGTCTTCTGAATCCTCCTTTTCTGCAGACCCCTCTTTCCTCTCTGCCCCTTCCCAGGCCACTCCTCAGCAGGCTGAATCAAGTCCCGATTCTTCCTCAGCCTCTGCTCTCCCACCTTATAGCCCTGCTGTCACCTCCCCTCCCCACACCCAGTTTGGCTTACAATTTCGTTCTGCAGCAAATACTCCCCCACCTGCCCAACAATTTCCTCTTCAAGAGGTGGCTGGAGCTGAGGGCATCGTCAGAGTGCATGTACCATTTTCTCTATCAGACCTTTCCCAAATTAATCAGTGCTTAGGCCCCTTCTCATGAGACCCCATTAAAGATATACAGGAAATCCAGTATTTAACTGAGTACTACAACTTAACCTAGAGTGACTTAAATGTCATCCTAACTTCTACCCTTTCCCCAGATGAGCGAGATAGAGTTTATACCCTAGCCCAGTCCCACACTGACACCCACTGTCGTCATGAGCAAGACCTTCAAGAAGGCATCAGTATAGTTGCCCAAGAAGATCCCAAGTGGGAATACCAGACAGGCTCGCCAGGTGTAGGTAGGTGAGATTATATGATTTCCTGCCTAGTTGAAGTGCTTAAAAAGGTAGATTTCAAAGCTGTTAATTATGACAAACTTAAAGAAACTACCCAAGGTAAAGATGAAAACCCAGCCTAGTTCATGGTTCATCTGGCAGCAACACTGAGACACTTCACAGCCCTAGACCCTGAAGGGTCAGAAAGCCATCTCATTCTCAATATGCATTTTATCAACCAGTCAGCTCCTGACATTAGAAAAAAACTCCAAAAATTGGAATCCATTCCTCAAACCCCACAACAGGAATTAATCAATCTCGTCTTTAAGGTGTGAAATAATAGGAGGCAGCCAAGTGGCAATGCATTTCTGAGTTACAATTACTTGCCTCTGCTGTGAGACAAAACTAAGCTGCACCTCCAGCACACAAGAACTTCAAAATGCCTAAGGTGCAGTGGTCAGGCATTCCTACAGGACCTCCTCCCTCAGGATCCTGTTTCAGGTGCCAGAAATCTGGCCACTGGGCCAAGGAATGCCTGCAGCCAGGGATTCCTCGCAAGCCATGTCCCATCTGTTCAGGGACCCACTGGAAATCAGACTGCCCAGCTCACCCAGCAGCCACTCCTAAAGCCCCTAAAGCTCTGGCCCCGTGCTCTTTGACTCCTTCCCAGATCTGCTCAGCTTAGCAGCTGAAGACTGACACTGCCCCATCACCTCGGAAGACCCCCTGGACCATCAGGGATGCCAAGCTTTGGGTAACTGTCACAGTGGAGCATAAGTCCATCCCCTGTTTAATTGATACAGGGGCTACTCACTACACATTACCTTCTTTTCAAGGGCCTGTTTCCCTTGCCTCCATAACTGTTGTGGGTATTGAAGGCCAGGCTGCTAGACCCTTTAAAACTTCCCAATTTGGTGCCAACTTGAACAATATTCTTTTATGCACTCCTTTGTTGTTATCCCCACCTGCCCAGTTCCCTTATTAGGCTGAGACATTTTAACCAAATTACCTGCTTCCCTGACTGTTCCCAGACTACAGCCACATCTCATTGCTGCCCTTCTTTCCAACCCAAAGCTACCTTCACGTCTTCCTCTTGTCTCTCCTGACATTAACCCACAGGTATGGGACACCTCTACTCCCTCCCTGGCAACCAATCACACACCCATACCTAATCACCCTTACCCTGCTCAACACCAGTATCCCATCCCACAACAGGCTTTAAGGGGATTAAAGCCTGTTATCACTCGCCTTCTACAGCATGAGCTTCTAAAGTCTACAAACTCTCCTTACAATTCCCCCATTTTACCTGTCCAAAAAATGGACAAGTCTTACAGGTTGGTTCAGGATATGTGTCTTTTAAACCGAATTGTTTTGCCTATCCACCCTGTGGTGCCCAACCGGTACACTCTTTTGTCCTCAATATCTTCCTCCACAACTCACTATTCCATTCTTGATCTTTTTTTTTTTTGAGACAGAGTCTGGCTCTGTCACCCAGGCTGGAGTGCAGTGGCGTGATCTTGGCTCACTGCAAGCTCTGCCTCCCAGGTTCCCACTATTCTCCTGCCTCAGCCTCCGCGAGTAGCTGTAACTACAGGCGCCCGCCACCACGCCTGGCTAATTTTTTGTATTTGTTTTTAGTAGAGATGGGGTTTCACTGTGTTAGCCAGGATGGTCTCGATCTCCTGACCCCGTGATCTGCCCATTTCAGCCTCCCAAAGTGCTGGGATTACAGGTGTGAGCCACCGGGCCTGGCCATATTCTTGATCTTAAAGATGCTTTTTTCACTATTCCCCTGCACACCTCGTCTCAGCCCCTCTTTGCTTTTTCCTGGACTGAACCTGAGACTCATCAGTTCCAGCAGCTTACCTGGGCTGTACTGCCACAAAGTTTCCGGGATAACCCTCATTACTTCAGCCAAGCTCTTTCTCATCATTTACTTTCTTTCCACTCCTCTGCTTCCTACCTTATTCCAAACATTAATGACCTTCTACTCTGTAATCCCTCCTTTGAGTCTTCGCAAAGCTTGGGTTGGGATTTGAGAGATCAGCCGGACACAGTTGGCAGGGAAATTATGCCAAGGTAGGTAATGGATGGGGAAGAAATTTGAGCTTTGGAGGGGGATACCTGATATCCTTTGGAAAATAAATGTTGAAGGAGCAGGACGGTATCTTGCTGCAAAGATACTCCCCTCATATTTGGACTCCCCACAACACAAGTTACTATTCTTGTGGCTGCTCCATTATGCATCTCTCGGTAAAGACCCACTGGAATTCCCTTGGG
>NW_012098543.1:2169412-2189983 GCF_000951045.1 Mandrillus leucophaeus | reverse complement strand
AAAAAAAAAAAAAAAACTGTTTGGGGCTGGGCATGGTGGCTCACGCCTGTAATCCCAGCTACTTAGGAGGCTGAAGCAGGAGAATCCCTTGAACTTAGGAGGCGGAAGTTGCAATGAGCTGAGATCATGCCAGTATACTCTGGCCTGAGCAAGAAGAGCAAAACTCAGTCTCAAAAAACTACATAAAAAAATAACAATTGAGTACTCGGCTTAATGCCAAAGTGATGAAATATTCTGTACAACAAAACCCCAATGACACGAGTTTACCTGTGTAACAAACCTTCACATGTAGCGCCAAACCTAAAGTTAAAAAATGAATATAATTCTTAAAAAATTTACTGCTGATTTTTTTCTGAAGTCTTATAACGATGCAGAAATACACATATACTAGACTTGCTCTGACACATGGCACAGAATTGACAGTAGCGGCTCCCCAGTGAGGTTGGAAAGAGGGTGGAGGATGTGACAGAGAAAGGAGATGCTTTGTGGCCAAGGGACTTAGATGCAGCTTTGCTTAGTTTTACCACAAAACAAATATATTCATTGGCCAGGTGTGGTGGCTCATGCCTGTAATCCCAGCACTTTGGGAGGCCTAAGGCAGGCGGATCACCTGAGGTCGGGAGTTCAAGACCAGCCTGGCCAACATGGAGAAACCTCATCGCTTCTAAAAATACAAAATTAGCCGGGCATGGTGACGCATGCCTGTAGTACCAGCTACTCAGGAGGCTGAGGAAGGAGAATCACTTCAATCCCAAAGGTGGAGGTTGCGGTGAGCAAAGATCACGCCATTGCACTCCAGACTGGGCAACAAGAGTAAAACGCTCTCAAAATAAATAAATAACAAATACATACATCATGTGATGTTTAAGTGTAAACGTACATATTTACTAATAATTGGTGGGGCTGGGCACCGTGGCTCATGCCTGTAATCCCAGCACTATAGGAGGCTGAGGCGGAAGGATCACCTGAGGTCTGGAATTCGAGACCAGGCTGGCCAACATGATGAAACCCCGTGTCTACTAAAAGTACAAAAAGATTAGACAGGTGTGGTGGCACATGCCTGTAATCTCAGGTACTCGGGAGGCTGAGGCAGGAGAATCACTTGAACTTGGAAGGTAGAGGTTGCAGTAAGCCAAGATCATGCCACTGTACCCCAGCCTGGGTGACAGAGCAAGAATCCATCTCAAAATAATAATAATACTAATAATAACAGGTGGAATGAGAATATGGCTCAATCGTCTAGGATATGAAAGTACTTCTCCCATTGTTGAGAAAAACTGTAACTTTTTTTTTCCTTGTAAACAGGAGAATTTTATACAAATATAAAGTTTTGCACCTTCAAAGTTATCACTCCAATAAGACACTTATTCAATTAAACAAATAATCTTGAAAACTATTTTAACAATGTACGAATATATTCACAACATAACCTGCTGATTAAGACTTCAACAAAGTTTATAATACCTATAACAGAATTTACAAATGCCTATAATAGTTTCTGGATTGGTTTACAGTTACACAGAATGCTTTAAGAAATACCATTAATACAAATGCATAATTTACAATATCCCCATTATAGCAAGAAAAAAATAGATTCAGAAAATAAAATATCTTTTAGGCATTTATTATGCCAAGTATGTAAATGATTATTCTCATTATGACATGAGAATAATGCTCTTTTAGTGGTAAAAGATCTATTAGCTCAAGGTCCACTGAAAAGCTTTCAATCTAGCTGTCCTTTCTGTAAAATAAATAGAACAGCAGCAATCTCTGGGTATTCCTTAAACAAACTATGATGATTCCATTTATATTAACTGGGCCTTAAGTAAATGACTTCTTCCAAATAAAAATAAAATTTTAGAAAATAATTAATACCACTGGCCCTAATTGTTTTCACTTGCTTGCATATGTCTAAGAAACTTCCCCAGGAAGTACAAATTGAAAACTAACAATAATTTCTAACTTATACATAAGCCAAAGTGCTCACTCTTACCATGGAAGCAAAATTTGCTCCTGAAAATAGTCTACAGAAATAATATGTAAACACATAGAACTTTGAGACAGACTAAGAACATCTTCCTATGTTTTATGGATCAAAATGCAAAGGTTTCCATTACCTATGTAAATGACCACTTTCATTAACTTGGCATATACTGATATTACACGGCTGTGTGCATACCTATGGAACACGTGCACACCTACACCACAGAATAAATCCTGACAATGTTTCTGGTGCCAGCATATACTTTCTAGCCCCAAATGCTGGAAAGCAAATAAAAACTTAATATGAAAACTACTTTTCCTTTTTATAAATCAAGTTTTTAAGTGGAAAAACAGAGCCAACACTCCTCGTTGCAACATGGACTAAGCTCTAAAAGGTTCAGAGTCAAGAATCTCTTCAGTTGTTCCCCAATGTAACAAAGCACGTAAGTTTTCTCTATTCAGGAAGTCTGATCATCTCCAGTGTTTTGTCGTAAGAACTGCTTTCCAAAATGTGAAGTAGCCATGCTGCTTAAATTCTTTCTGCTGCCCACCTTACACCCGATGTAACCATACAGGTTGGCACCTTGTAGCACCACACCCATGATAACCACTGCCAACCACTCTACTCTGAAGGAGAAGAGTGCACTAAAGGCAAATATCACCCACAGCACTGGACAGGTAATAAGTCCCAACCAAAAGATTCTCGATTCAGCCTCTGACACAGTTTTATTCTCTCGAGAGGACTCCTTTCTAGATTCAAATACCCAGTGGCTCTTTGCATCTTCAGCAATGTGATTCCACCAACGTAGGCCAACCATGAGTCTACCTGCGACATTCGTCACTGCCCAAAAGTCACACGACAAGATAATTGTCACCATACAGGTAATAAAGCTGATGCTGAGCAACTCACAGAGCAGACAGATGACCATTGCACTGACCCGAAAGAACAAGTGGAAAAATGATGCTACTGGATGTCTGATTTTGGATTTTCTTGGTCTATTAGTCGTTTCCTCTTCTGCATCAAACAGTGAAACATCTTCAGTGTCATCATTACTATCCTGCTGCAACATGGCGGCCCCAACTGTAACTATTTTTACCGAAAACACCTGTTTCACAAGCCTCTCCACAGTAACACCACAATCTCCAAGAGCTTAGTGTGCTAACAATGGTTTAAAGAATCTCTAGCGGGCCAGGTGTGGTGGCTCACGCCTGTAATCCCAGCTCCTTGGGAGGCCGAGGCGGGAGGATCACAAGGTCAGGAGATCGAGACCATCCTGGCTAATAGAGTGAAACCCCGTCTCTACTAAATACAGGAAAAAAAAAAAAAAAATTAGCCGGGCATGGTGGCAGGTGCCTGTAGTCCCAGCTACTTGGGAGGCTGAGGCAGGAGAATGGCGTGAACCCAGGAGGCAGAAGTTGCAGTGAGCCAAGAGCGCACCACTGCACTCCAGCCTGGGCAACAGAGATTCTGCCTCAAAAAAAAAAAAAAAAAAATCTCTAGTTATTATTTAGGTTGATTTCATATTCTTAAAATAATGATGGAATAAAACACCTTGTATCATTCATGTCTGTGTATGAACTTTCCATTCTAATTAGTAAGATTTTTCGAGTCAGGAACACAGTAACTCAATTACCTAAAAATGTAGTATAAAATCAGGCAGAAAATATTTTCCCCTTGTTGGTCTCCTTTTCTAGAATTTACCACATACTTTGTGCACATTAATAGGTGACTTCCATTGGCAGCTGCTCTACGCCTGATCCACAGAGAGCTGACAGAGCATCCAGATGTGGTCCCTGAACAATCCCTGCTGCCCAACAGCCCTGACACCACGGGACCCTCACCCCGTCTCCATCCATGTCTGGTGTGAGCCCTTCCCAGGACCATGCCCGGTGCCACCTCTTCCCAAGTTCATGTCACTGGGTCACGAGAGACGGAATCTAAGCGAGACGAGAGGGACTGAGGGAAGGCATGGGTGAGGGTGAGCAAACCTGTCAGGCAGGACGCTTCAGACTCAGAGAAGATTCCCAACTCCAAGGCCCAGCGTTTCAAAAAGGAAGGAGACAGAACAATCCACCGAGAATATCATCTCACCTGAGGAAGAGCCATCCCTGACTCCTCTGCTTTCCTCTTCCTCTTCCGGGTTTCTTCTTCACGTACCAAGAGTCTTTAGAAGTCAGTCCTGAATGTTAAAAATATGATGTTTATTGCTCAGAATCAACACACCCCGTCCCTGTAACACAACCACACATATAAAGGAGACCCCACACTGAGGAAATATGGTCCCCTGTGCTGCCCACTGCCCCAGAGACAATAAACTCCTACAGGAAATCTCCCGCACCCTCCTGGAGAAGTCCACACACCCTACAGCAGTGGGGAGCTTGGCTGAAATGAGCACCTCTTCAGGGCACAGACACAGCCCTGACCAAATGCCATGCAGAGGCTTGGTGCAGTAGCTCATGCCTGTCATTCCAACACTCTGGGATGCCGAGGCGGGTGGATCGTTTAATCTCAGGGGTTTGAGATCAGCCTGGGCAACATGGTGAAACCCCATCTTTACCAAAAATACAAAAAAAAACGTAGTCAGGCATGATGGTGCATGTCTGTGTGTCTATGGTCCCAGCTACTTTGGAAGCTGAGGTGGGAGAATTGCTTAAGCTCAGGAGTTCGAGACCAGCATGCCAACATGTTGAAACACTCTGTCTACTAAAAATACAAAAATTGGGCCGGCCGCAGTGGCTCATGCCTGTAATACTGGCACTCTGAAAGGTCAAGGCAGGCAGATTGCTTGACGTCAGGAGTTCGAGAGCAGCCTGGCCAACATGGTGAAACCCCGTCTCAACTAAAAATACAAAAAGCAGCTGGGCTTGGGCGTCTGTAATCCCAGCTACTTGGGAGGCTGAGGCAAGGGAATCCCGAGAATCTGGGAATCTGAGATTGTGGTGAGCCAAAATCACGCCACTGCACTTCAGCCTTTCCCATGCTGGTAAATTCCATCTAAAACAAACAAACAAGCAAAAAATCAAAAAACTATGTAGACCAGGTTCGGTGGCTCTTTCCTATAATCTCAGTACTCTGGGCAGCCAAGGCAGGAGGATACTTTGGGCCCAGGACTTTGAGACCAGCCTGGGAACACAGTGAAACCTCATTTCTACCAAAAAACAAACAAACGAAAAAACAATGATGGGCTTTTTGGTGGCTCATGACTGTGGTCCCAGCTACTCAAGAAGCTGAGGTAGGATTACTTGAGCCCAGGAGGACCAGGCTGCAGTTAGAGATCATGCCACTGCACTCCAGCCTAGGTAATTGGCCAGACCCTGTCTCTTAATATTAGTTAATTAATTAAGTTAAAAATTATGTGACAACAGAAAGGAATTTTTTTCCCACTTCACTGCCCCACTCCCTACCCTACTCTGGGAAAAGGGAACAGAGTGACTCAGAAGTGAATAAGTCGCTCCACTCTGGCTGAATAGGGATTCCAAGTGGAAGCTAACCTCCGAGGCCAAGGTTTATAGAATGTACATATCTTATAGATAGGATTCTTAAAACTCTCAATCTCATCTGTATAATTTAAGCAAGTTTTAAGTTACAAGATTATATACAAAGAAGTCAACATGTCACAACTAATCGTATCCAATGAGCTCACCCACTCATCTAAACCCAAAGCCCCCCACCCTTTTTTTTCTTTTGAGACAGGTCTTGCTCTATTGACCAGGCTGGAGTGCAGTGACATGCTCTCGCCTCACTGCAGCCTGGAAATCCTGGGCTCAAGTGATTCTTCTGTCTCTGCCTTCAGAGTAGCTGGGACTACAGGTGCGTACCATCATGCCGTTAATTTTTTTTTTTTTTGGCGGAGATGGGGGTGTCTCACTATGTGGACCAAGCTGGACTTGAACTCCTGGACTCAAGCAATCTTCTTGCCTCAGTCTCCTAAAGTGCTGGTATTACAGGCGTTAGCCACTGCGCCCAGCCCCTCTTTCTTCATTACTATGCTTCCCTTTCTAATTCTGTACCTATCTCTCTCCCCTTCTCTCTCTAGCTCTTGTTTTCTTTAATTTCCCTGGGATTCTGCTCATTTTGTACCCCTCTCCTCTTCTGCTGTTTATCCCTTTCTTCCCTCCATTCCTTCTCTTCCACCTCTTCTGCTCCATCCTCGCAACTTACCTAACTTCTTGCTGCTCCTTCTCCCCAATCGTTCGATCATCCTCAATCTTGATATATTTCCGTCTCTTCTCCCATCTCTGTACCTCCTCTGCTCTCCCTGTTAAATTCTCTCTTCGCTGTTATATCTCCCTGTCCCCACTCTCTGGAACCCCATTCCTCAGGTGTCCTCCCTGCTGTGGTTCTCCTTCTGTTCTTGCCACCAGCACCACTCTGCTCTGTCTGCCCCGGCTCCAAATCCCTCCCTACTCTCCCTCACTCTGATGAGCCTCCCTCTTTGCTGCCCTTCTCCCTACATTGCTGTCCTTCATCTCTCTGCACATCTAGCTTTGCTCTACATTTCTCCAGTTGCTTTTCTCCTCCTGCTTTCTTATCGTTTTCTTTTCACTTTTGCTGTCTCCGGGCAAATCCCTCACCCATCCTCTACTTTGCCATCTGTTATGGTCTTTCTCATTCTTCTTTTGTCTGTCTCAGGTTTTCTACTGCTCTGTCTCCTGAAGCCCTTGACCCACACAATCACAGGAGGGTTTGGAGTAGGAAGCCTGCATCCCGGGGGAGCGCATTTTCCAGTGGCTGGAGCTGGGCAGACAAGAACACCCCATATCACAGGACAGGCCCCGGGAACCTCCCCAACGCGGTCTCAGGGGAAGCGGTGACTGCAGAGGGGAGACCTGGGGAACTGCAGGGCCCGGCACGAGGAGGGAGGTGGGGGCGTCTTAAGACAAGGGTGGGGGTCTGCACGATTCTAGGACTAGGCAGAGGACGCGGCCTCCGTGGGACTGAGGTCCCTGCGCTACGCTCCAGTGGCCTACCAAGGCGAGGGTGGGAGGCGCCTAGGGAGGGAATTCAGCTCCCCGGTGAGGACTTTAAAAAGCGCGGGGCGGGAGGAGTCAGAAAATGGTTTTGAGCAGGAAAACTACGCGACAGGAAGTGTAACATTGCCCTATAGCAGAAAGACCGGGGCCGGCCCAGCCTCGGGGCGACTTTAAACCCAAAAGGAAGCGATATCCGGACTCTCATGGGGACGTCTCAATTTGTCCTGGGTGAAGGAAGAAGGGCGAGAATTTCCAGGTCTGTAGGGACCCCACGTTTCAGGTATAGAAGCGCAGGGGACCTGGTAAGCCCAGACTTAATACAAGAGCGAAACTCACCGCCGCGGTGTGACCTTCACTCCACCAAACCCGCTTCCGGGTTTGCGCGAATCTGCGCACGCAGTACGGAAGCCAGGTCTGGGCGGGGGCCGGGAGGAGGTGGGCGGGGCCTTGAGGAGTAGGGGCGGGGCGGAAGGCGGAGAGACTTTCCTCTTTAGAACCGGCAGAGGGCGGGGCCAGGGCGGGACCTGTGCCTCTCTCAGCCTCCTTCTCAGCGCGTCTGTTTTTCGGGTTTTGGAGGCGAGACCGACCAGGAAGGCTGCGGTATGATTCAAAAGCCCTGGAATTGTCTGGAACGAAGATGCAAACTAGAATGGGAAATGCAAAGCCCTGCCTGGGCGAAAAGTACGATTTCATGCTGACGGCCCACAGAACCAAATAGAAATCCTCTCCCTTTCTATTCTCTCACTTGGGAGAGAGTCCACCCTGTGCTTAGCTTCAGAGACTCAGGTCACTGCATGAGATGCGGGACGGAGTGCTCAGGCCAAGGAGAGGTGAGGTCACCACCTGCGGCTTAGACACAGCAGGGATGCGGGCGCGGGAGCCTGAGGTCCCAGCTATTCAGGAAGCAGCGGAGGGAGGATCGCTGAGCCTGGGAGTCCAGGCCAGCCTGGGCGACAAAGGCTGGCCTGGACTCCTCGACAAACACCCCCTCCCGCAGGGCTCCCTTCCTCGTCTCTGTCTTTCTCTTGCTTTTTTTATAATAGCATTTTTGATGCTGTTACATAGGGATCCAACATTATTCTTTTCCACGTGGATATCTAGTTAGTTGTCCCAGCGTATTTGTGTAAGAGATCTATTACATTTTTTTTTTTTTTTGAGATGAAGTTTTGCTCTACTTGCCCAGGCTGGAGAGCATTGGCGCGATCTCGGCTCACCGCAACCTCCTGGGTTCAAGCGATTCTCAAGCCTCAAACTCCCAAGTAGCTGGGATTACAGGAACGTGCCACCATGCCCTGCTAATTTTGTATTTTTAGTAGAGACGGGATTTCTCCATGTTGGTCAGGTTGGTCTCAAACTTCCGACCTCAAATGATCTGCCCGCCTCGGCCTCTCAAAGTGCTGGGATTACAGGCGTGAGCCACCGCTCCTGGCTTATTTTCTTTTTTATATTTACTTTTTTCTATTCTCGAGACAGTTTTCTCTGTTGGCCAAGCTGGAATGCAGTGGCGAGATCTGGGCTCACTGCAACCCCTGTCTCCTGGGTTGAAGCGATTCTCCTGTCTCAGCCTCTGGTGTAACTGACATTACAGGCGCGCGCAACCATGCCCAGCTAATTTTGTATTTTAAAAACCTCCTCTCTAATTTTTAGAGACGGGGTTTCACTATGTTGTCTAGGTTGGTCTCGAACTTCTGACTTCAAGTGATCTGCCTGCCTCAGCCTCTCAAAGTGCTGGGATTATAGTCATAAGCCACCATGCCTGGCCCCAAAAATATTCCTTATTTTACTCTTTAAATTTTGAGAAAATATAATGGAAAACAAAACAAAATCTTCTCCCAAATGAGAAGTCATCTTCACGACGATAATAGTGAGAGAAATAAAAACCACTTTATTAATAAATAAGCCTTAAGCCAGAATATGATGGGAAAATAGAGACAAACAGCTGAGAGGTTGAAAAGAGACAAAGAAACTTCGCTATTCTATACAACCCGTTGAATACACGTTTTCAAGATAAACACTAATCAGCCCTCAGGGAAGAGGACTTAACACCACCCTGGGTCACACACAGTTCATCCTGGCTCACACCGGTAATGGAGGTGACCATCTGTGTCAACTAATTAGCTTCATCCAGAGGGAGGGGGAAAACCCCAACCCGTGCCTTTTTGACAAGTGTGAGTGTTACAACATAGCGACAGGTGCCCTCTCTGATCAGGTGCCTGCAATCCAACAGAAACTGATGTCAGCAGTAAATAATAAAATTTGGAATATATGATTAAGTATTGAGTTTACGTGAACACAAAGCTTGAGGATAGCCACCTGGAAACATCAACTCCAGATGAATGGGATCAGCGTTCCAAAGTAGAGACGTTAAGGTTTCACATACAGGGAAAGACAGAGAATCTTTAGCAGAATCATGACAGTTTTCATTCAAGACCAGTGCATAGGCTGCAGCAACTTGTTTGGTTACGGACTGATACAATTTGTGGAAGTCTACTTTATCACTCCATAAGAAGTAACAATGATCCCATGAGGTCTTAGCTCTGGGGCTGCTTAGTCTTCCTAATTATTGACAGGAAAACTCTTTTTTCTTTGAGAGGGAGTATTGCTCTGTCGCCCAGGAGTGTAATCTCAGCTCACTGCAACCTCCACCTCCTGGGTTCAAGCAGTTCTCCTGATTCTAATTGTCAGTCCCCTCTTCAACCAGCCCCCCCCACTCCACCCCTTTACGGAGGTCCCTGCCCCTCTCCACTACGCTGCCCCAGTCTGAGGGGAGCTCGTCCGCCCCGCCTCCAGGACTCTACCTGCTCAAACAAGGCGCTTTACATTAAAACCATTTTCTGGCCGGTCGCGGTGGCTCAAGCCTGTAATCCCAGCACTTTGGGAGGCCGAGACGGGCGGATCACGAGGTCAGGAGATCGAGACCATCCTGGCTAACACGGTGAAACCCCGTCTCTACTAAAAAAAAAAAAAAATACAAAAAACTAGCCGGGCGAGGTGGCGGGCACCTGTAGTCCCAGCTACTCGGGCGGCTGAGGCAGGAGAATGGCGTAAACCCAGGAGGCGGAGCTTGCAGTGAGCTGAGATCCGGCCACTGCACTCCAGCCTGGGCCACAGAGCGAGACTCCGTCTCAAAAAAAAAAAAAAAAACAAAAAAAAACATTTTCTACTTAAGAGGAAAAACGATTCAGCGTTCAGTACTGATGGCCCACTACAATATGTTGTTTTACCTTCGATTGTTTGAAACACTAACTTGAAACGGGCAGGAAAGGTCTATGATATTAGGGGTAATATCACGGCACATCAGAACCAATCCACCAATCAGAACCCGGAGGATTTAGTCCAGGCCGGCAAGAGGATGACGGTAGGCGACATCCGGGGCCCAACTGAGAGAGCCCAAACCCGACCCTTGCAGGCCCACGCCCTTCAGAACAACACCCCCTCCAGACCCCGCCCCCAAGATGACGATAACCCTCTGGTTCTGCCCTTTCCCGCTGTATGGCCTGACCCCAGGCAGCCTCCTCCCTCTTGCCCCGCCCCAGTCTTGTTCCAGGTATCGCCCCCACGCTCTAGCTCTCCTAGGTTCCTGCTTAACAATTTATACACTCATGTACCACAGAGTCCTAAGCACAAATATGGACGACACCAATCTCTGGTAATGTATCTGACTGAGCGTCTGCCTCAAGAACATAACAATAGCAATACTGAGTGAAATATTAGTAAGTTTCATGTATGTATATAATTGATCATTTATTATCTGCAGCTTTAAATTGGCTAAAATTACATAGCATGGGTTTTTATTTTAATCAAATATTAGAAATCTATCATTCACAAATGGAATCTAATCACACAAAGTTGAAGAGCATTTCCCTATGTTGAATAAATATGAAGTCGTTCAGAAATTGGAACTGATTTAGTGTTTTGCATTACACCTAGTTCTTTTCTTTTCTTTTACTGTTTTTTGAGACGCAGTTTCTCTCTTGTTGCCCAGACTGGAGTGCAATGGCGGCATCTCGGTCATTCTGGAACTGATTTTGTGCTAGTCTTTTTTTTCTGTGTTCATGAGCTTGTGAACCAAAAGTATCTAACAGGTCTCAATCAATTTAGAAATCTATTTTGCCAATGTTAAAAATGCACCCCGATAGCCTCAGGAGGTCCTGACGACGTGTGCCCAAGTGTTCAGGCTGTAACTTGATTTTACTCATTTTACAGAGACATGAGACATCAATCAGTACATAGAAGATGTACATTAATTCGGTCTGGAAAGGTGGAAAAACAAACTGGGGGCTTCCGGGTCACAGGTAGCTAACAAAGGATCACATTCTTTGAGTGACTGATCAGCCTTCCACTGAATACACAATTTATATATGAGAGGGAGTAGAAGATAGTCACTTATGCCTTAGTCTGGTTCAGTGGCTCTGAATTTTTACATAAATAGGGCAGGGGAAGCAATCAGATAGGCATTTGTCTCAGGTGTGCAGACGGATGGGTTCTGTCCCACACTTGGGCAGATAAGCTATCAGTTTACATTACCAAGGAGTAATTCAACAGAACTATTTTAGGGTGAAGATCTTGAGGTTCCCAGTTAGTGAGGGGAGTATTGTAGCTTTTCTCCTTCCTTCCTTCCTTCCTTCCTGTTTTTTGAGACAGTTTCACTCTTGCCCAAGCAGGAGTGCAGTGGCCCAATCTCTGCTCACCGCAACCTTCACCTCCTGGGTTCAAGTGATTCTTTTACCTCAGCCTCTTGAGTAGCTGGGATTACAGGCAGGCACCACCATGCCTGGCTAATTTGGTATTTTTAGTAAAGACGGGGTATCTCCGTGTTGGTCAGGCTGGTCTCGAACTCCCAACCTCAGGTGATCACCGCACCCAGCCTCTCTGTAACTGTTTTTTAAATACTTGTAGCTATCTTGTCTAGGAATAAAATGGGAGGCAGGTTTGTCTGACACAGTTCCCAGCTTGACTTTTCTCTTTGGCTTAGCAATTTTTATTTTTCTTTCACAAGCTTGTGACTGACATAATGCTTTGACACACTGATATTGCTTTATATAGATTTTTCCATAACAGTGAAGTCCAAGGGTCTATCATGAAGTGGGTTAGGAGAGACGAGAAGATTCCCAGGAGTCTCCTGGCCTCAAGCAACCATCCTACCTTAGTCTCCCAAAGTGCCAGGACCACAGGTGTGATCCACTGAACCCAGTGGAGTCTCCATCTCAAAAAATCCAAAAGCAGTTCACAAATTATGGATCTCTATGGAATTACATCATTTTACTTTATTTTTTGACATGAAAAGTCTCACATATTTATTGTTGAACCCAGCCAATGTATGCATTCATAACAGAGTCAGAGAGAAAAAATATATTAGCAATAAAAAATGTCCAACTCTCCAGATAGTGGTGACATTTTCAGTTTGATATGGTAACGTGATTGTGACGCTTAGACAGCATAAATATGTGTGCTACCTCATGTGCAATTCTTTATAGACCCATCTTGGTTCTTCTCCAATGTACCCTTTTAGAGTCGTACCTGATTTTATTACCAGTTTTCATCTGAATCCACTAGGGGAATCGGATGATTTTACTTTTGTTTCTTGGCCAGGAATCTCTTAATCCTGAAACTCTCTTGAGAGGACACGGTGAGAAGCAGAGTCAAGTGCACACTACGATGGTGAAGAAAAGAAAAGAAGGGGCTTGACATCTTTATTTATTTTTATTTATTTTTTGAGTTGGAGTATTGCTCTTGTTCCCCAGGCTGGAGTGCAATGGTGCCATCTTGGCTCACTGCAACCTCCACTTACAGGGTTCTAGCGATTCTCCTGCCTCAGCCTCCCAAGTAGCTGGGATTACAGGCACCCACCACCATACCCAGCTAATTTTTGTATTTGTAGTAGAGATGGAGTTTCACCATGTTAACCAGGCTGGTCTCAAACTCCTATTTTTTCAGCTGTTAGCTGTCAGTCCTCTTCATTACGGCACAAATAAGATTAATTTTTGTCTGTAAAACTGATGTGGATGGTCTGCCTGCCACTCCATGCATCACTTTCAACATTGTCTTGTACCAACTCAAAATGAGTTATCCATTTACAAACTGGTGATTTTTGGGGGGCATCATCACCATAACATTTTCATAAAGGATTAATGATTTAATTATTTCTCTACCCAAACTTTACCGTAAGTATTCTTCTTTTGAGACAGTGTCTTGTTCTGTCACTTACACTGGAGTGCAGTGGCATGATCACAGCTCACTGCAGCCTCGACCTCCCAAGCCCAAGCCATCCTCCCACCACAGACTCCACAGTAGTTGAGACTGCAGGCATATGCCATCATGCCCAGATAATTTTTAGATTTTTTTTGTAGAGAAGGAGGTTTTGCCATGTTGCCCATTCTGGTCTTGAATACCTGCGCTCACATGCCACACCTGTCTCGGTCTCTGAAAGTGCTGGTATTACAGGCCTGACCCTCTTCATCTGTTCTAATCAGAAAGTTGATGTTTTTTCTTGTTTCAATTTTAGCAGAATTTGTACTGCTTTGATATAGTCTCTTTTCAAACTCATGTCTTATCCTTCTGAGTGCCTCAAACTAGAGCCTGTTCAGACATGTTAAAACAGATTTGTATGGGTTCATTTGGGTGTAAAGGGTGTGAAATTTATGCACAATTTTCTCATAATATTATTTTTCCATGAACTTCTTAAGGACCCCTTGTACAGGCAACTCTATTCAAGAGGATATAAAAAGGATTGTAGACATTCAAGTGCCACTTATTTCTGGGATGCAAGGATGGTTCAACATACTCAAGCAAATCAATGTGATATGCCATTTGAACAGAATGAAAGGTGAAAACCACATCATCTCAATAGATGGAGAAAAAGCATTTCACAAAATTCAACATCCAGTCATCATGGAAATCCAAAACAAAATAGAGAAGGAAATTTACCTCAACAATAGAAAGAGCATCCATGAAATGACCAATGCAGAAATAACCAAGCAGGGAAAATGGAATGCTTTTCCTGTAGAATTTCACATGATGCAAAAATGCTCTCACTCCTTCTACTCAATAAATATTGGCTGTCCTAGCCAGAACAATTAAATAGCAAAACGAATGAAACTCATCCAAATCAGAAAGAAGTAAAATTATATTAGTTTGTAGATGATGTAATCTTCTGTGTAAAAAAATCATAAAGAGTCAACCAAAATACTACTGTAACTAATAAACACATTCTGTGTATTTACAGAATAAATTATCAGCGTCAAAAATTAGTTGAATTTTGATACATTAATAAATAATTATAAAATAAAATTTAAAAACACTTTCATTTGCTAGAGATCTTAAAGTAAGAAATACTTAGGAATAAACGTAAAAAGGTGAGAACTTTGTACCTTTAAACCTATAAACATTCATCAAAATGATTAAAAACTTTATATAAACAGAGATACAACACATATTGATGGATTGGAAAAATCAATACTGTTAAATAATTATTTAACCCAATGTGATTTAGATTCAACACAGTACCCATAATAATCCTTATCCGTTTTTGTCAAAGAAACAAAAAACAGGTTGGGAAAAGTGGCTCATGTTTGTCAGCCAGGCTGATCTCAAACTTCTGACCTCAAGTAATCTACCCGTCTTGGCCCCCTGAAGTGTTGGGATTACAGGCATGAGCCACCGCACCTGGCCCAGTCCTCTTAATAGAAACACTTAAATGTCAATTAATGTTTGAATTCAATGTTAAGTCAACTCAAACTCAAGTCAATGCTGAATTGACTCTAATGTCAATTAATGCGTGATGGTTTGTTATACTCATTGCATTGGAACAATTATCTCCCAAATGAATTTTCTGATGTTCTGCAAGGAGGAACCTCAGACTGAAGATCCCGCCACATTGATGACATTTTAAAATTTCTGTCCAGTATGAATTCTCTCATGTCTAATGAGGTGTGAACGTGAAGTAAAATCTTTGCCATAATCATCACACTTGTGAGGTTTCTCTCCTGTATGAATTCTCCTGTTTTGCATAAGATGAAGTTTGATTGAAAATCTTGCCACAATCATGACATTTGTAATGTTTCTCCCTCCCAGGGAGGGTGTAGAGGTGTCCCATACCTGTGGGTTACGGTGGGGAGGATATGAGAGGAAGACGCAAAGGAGGCTATGAACTGGGGGGAAAGGTGGCAATGAGGTGAGGCTGTAGCTGAGAAATAGTCAGGGAAGCAGATAATTTGGTTAAAATGTCTCGACCTAATAAGGAAACTGGGCATGTGGGCATAACTAAAAAGGAGTGCATAAAAGAATGTTGTCCAAGTTAGCACCAGAGTTGGGGAGTTTTAACGGGTTTAGAAGCCTGGCCATCAATACCCACAACAGGTATGGAGGCAACGGAAACAGGCACTTGAAAAGAAGGTAACATGGAGTGGGTAGCCTCCATATTGATTAAGAAGGGGATGGACTTACCCTCTACTGGGAGAGTTACCTGAAGTTCAGCATCCGTGATGGTCCAGGAGGCCTCCAAGGCAATATCAGGCAGCATTAGTCTTGAGCCACTAAGCCGAGCAGATCTGGGAAGGAGTCAGAGAGCCTTAGGCCAGAGCTCTAGGGGCTCTGGGAGTGGCTGCCAGGCAAGTTGGACAGTTCAATTTCCAGTGGGGTCCCACACAGATGGGACAGGGCTTAGGAGGAATCCTGGGATGTGGGCGTTCCTTGGCCCCGTGGCCAGATTTTTGGCATTTGAAGCAAGATCCTGGGGGAGGAGGTCCTGGAGGAACACCTGGCTGCTGTAGTTCAGGTGTTTTGAAGTTGTTGTGTGCTGGAGATGTGGCTGGGGTTTTTCCCACAGCGGAGGCAAATAATTGCAACTCTTCTCTATTATCATACACCTTGAAGGCAAGGTTAATTAAGTTCTGCTGTGGGGTTTGAAGGCCAGAATCTAATTTTCAGAGCTTTTTCTAATGTCAGGAGTGGATTGGGTAATAAAGTGTATATTGAGAATAAGACGGCCTTCTGGTCTCTCTGGGTCTAGGGCTGGAAAGCGTCTAAGGGTTGTTGCCAAACGGGCCATGAGCTGGGCTGTTTTTATATTTAATGAAAAAGAGCCTAAATGCTAACTGATTTGGGAGAGGTCGGCTAAAGAAAAAGGAGCATTAACCCTGACTATGCCTTCAGCTCCAGCCACATCTCTAAGATGGTTAGAGAAAAAACTCTTTCCCGTTCATCTGGGGAGAGGGTAGAAGTTAGGATGACATTTAAGTCACTCCAGGTTAAATTGTAGGACAGAGTTAGATATTGGAATTCCTGTATATATTTAGTGGGGTCTGATGAGAAAGAGCCTAAGTGCTGACTGATCTGAGAGAGGTCTGATAGAGAAAAAGGCACAGGTACCCTAAATATGCCTTCAGCTCCAACCACCTTTCTGAGGAAATTGTTGGGCAGGTTCAGGAGAGCGAGCTGCAGAATGAAACTGTAAGCCAGACCAGGTGTGAGGAGGGGAGGTGATAGAAGGATTGTAGGGTGGAGGAGTGGAGGCTGAGGAAGAATTGGGACCTGGCTTGGCCTGGTGAGGAGCAGCCTGGAGAGGGGAAAG
Organism: Mandrillus leucophaeus; assembly: GCF_000951045.1. NCBI lineage: Eukaryota > Metazoa > Chordata > Mammalia > Primates > Cercopithecidae > Mandrillus > Mandrillus leucophaeus. The sequence continues at coordinate 2,173,455 of NW_012098543.1, read as the reverse complement.
GTCAGATGGGTCCATAGAACAGGAGGATTCAAAGGACTCAGAGTTTGGAGTGGAGACTGAAGGAACAGGAGAGAAAGAAGAAAGATTTGGGATGAGTCACATTGGGAGCAGAGATTAGGAAGGGACTGATGTGTAAAAGAATGCCTGGACATCAGGCACCTCAGACCATCTGCCCATTTTACAACAAGAATTATCTAGATCTTATAGGATGGAGAAAGTAAAAGTGCCATTTTCTGGCTATTTAGAACAATTGTCGAGTTTGTATTGGGGTCAAGCGGTGTTGCAGAAGAAAGTAAGGCTTTTAGGTTCTAGGTCAGGTGTGAGTTGAAAAGGTTTTAAGTTCTTGAGAACACAGGCTAGGGGAAAGGAAGGAGGAATGGAGGGTGGAAGGTTGCCCAAACTGAAGGAGGCAAGCCCAGAAAAAAGAAAGGGTAGAGACATGGAGAGATGGGGGTGGAAGGTAGTTGCCCCCCAGGGGAGGTGTTGCTTGCCACCAAAGTGAAGGATCAAGGTAGGCTTCCCCACAGTGATCAGACACCTCTGAAACGTGGGTGAAGAATCAGGCAGGTGTCCCCTCAGTGATTAAACACCAAGGGAAGACTGTCTTCCCGTGTCCGTGACCGGCGCTGCAGTTTTGGGTTCACGGATAAAACGCATCTCCTCTGTCTCTACCAGAAAAGGAAAGGAATTGAAATTAAGGGGAGAGATTGAAGGGTGGCACAGAAATTGAAAGGAGAAAGAGGTTGAAGGATAGTGAGAGAGGTTGGAGAAGAGAGTAAAAAGAGGCCGCTTACCCAATTTAACATTGGTGAGATGTTACTTGGGCTGGTTGGTCTGAGGACCTGAGGTTGTAGGTGGATCTCCTCATGGGGTGAGGGTGAGGATAGGGAGCTGGTCTCCCAAAGGAGTCCCCCTGTCCAGGGCTTTGTCACCAAATGTCATGCACATCCATGTGAAGAGAGTCCACCAAACCGGCTTTGTGTGAGAAACAAGGCTGTTGATTTCACCTGGGTGGTGCAGGCGGGCTGAGTCCGAGAAAGGAGTCGGCAAAGGGTGATCAGGTTATCATTAGTTCTTAAAGGTTTGGGATAGGCGGTTGAGTTAGGAGCAATTTTTTGTGGGCAAGCAGTGGCTCTCACAAAGTACATTCTCAAGGGCGGGGAGAATATTACAAAGTACCCTTCTTAAGGGCGGGAGAATATCACAAAGTTCATTATCGCAAGGACAGGAAGGGTGTATTGTCATAAGGTCAATTGATCAGTCAGGGTGGGGCAGGAACAGATCATAGTGGTGGAATGTCACTTTTTGTGGTTCTTCAGTTGCTTCAGGCCATCTGGATGTATACATGCAGGTCACAGGGGATCTGACAGCTTAGCATGGGCTCAGAGGCCTGACAATGGGAGATAGAGGCAAACGGCTGAGAGGTTGAAAAGAGAGAAAGAAACTTCCCTGTTCTATACAACCCATTAAGTACATGTTTTCAACATAAACACTAATCAGTCCTCAGGGGAGAGGAACTGATAACACTCTTGGTCACACATAGTTCATCCTGGCTCTACTTGTTAACATAGTTGACCATCTGTGTCAGCTACTTAACTTCATCCAGAAGAAGGGAGAAAAACCCAAACCCATGTCTTTTTGGCAAGTGTGAGTTTTACAACATGGTGAAAGGTGACCTCTCTTGTGAGGCTCCTACAATACGACAGAAACTGATGTCAGCAGTACATAATAAAATTTAAACTACATGATTAAGTATAGATCATTTGAACACATAGTTTGAAGAGAGCCACCTCGAAACGTCAACTCCAAATGAATGGGATCAGCATTCCCAAGTAGAGACGTTAAGGTTTCACAGACATAGGGAAAGCCAGAAAAGCTTTAGCAGAATCACCACATTTTCCATTCAAGACCAGTGCATAGGGTGCAGCAACTTGATTGGTTACAGATTGATACACTTCAAGGAAGGTACTTTATCACTCCAGAAGAAGGGACAACGATCAGAGGAGGTCTTTCTCTGGGACTGCTTAGTTTTCCTAACTACCTACAGGAAAACTCTTAGAAGTTGCGCCTGCATACCACTGGACTCAGGTTGCATGACTACATTCCTCTCAAGGCTCAGAATTATTTAAAGGTCCATAGCTTTAAATTGGAAGTATTTAAGGTTTGAATTACTTAATTTCTTACTGAGATACAAATATTATCTTCCTTGTTGTTTGCCTTTCAAAGAGAGTTCCCAAGTCCTTCAGAAATACATCCCTGGGGCAGGCATGGTGGCTCATGCCTGTAACCTAACCATAGCATTTTGGGAGGCTGAGGCAGGCGGATTGCCCAAGTTCCGGAGTTCAAGACCAGTCTGGGTAACATGGTGAAACCTCGTCTCTACTAAAATATGAAAAAATTATCCGGGCATGGCAACATGCTCCTATAGTTCCAGCTACTTGAAAGGCTGAGGCAGGAGAATTGCTTGAACCCGGGAGGTGGTTTACTTAAAGTAAGAAATACTTAGGAATAAAACTAAAAAGATGAGAAGTTTCTACTTTGAAATCTACAAACATTCATCAAAATGATTAAATAGAGATACAACCCATATTGATGGACTGGAAAAAATTAATATTGTTAAATGATTATATAACCCAATGTGATTTAGATTCAACACAATACCCATGAAAATCCCTATCAGTTTTTGTTAAAGAAACAAAAAGCAAACTGGGAAAAGTGACTCACATCTGTCGGCCAGGCTGGTCTCAAACTCCTCACCTCAAGTGATTTACCCATCTTGGCCCCCCAAAGTGTTGACATTACAGGTATGAGCCACCCTGCATGGCCCAATCCTCTTAACATAAACACTTTAATGTTAGTTAATGCTTGAACTCAATGTTAAGTCAACTCAAACTCAAGTCAGTGCTGAAATGACTCTATTGCCAATTAATGGTTGATGGTTTGTTATACTCATTGCATTTGGAACAATTATCTCAAAAATGAATTTTCTGATGTTCTGCAAGGAGTAACCTCAGATCTCAGACTGAAGACCTTGCCACACTGATGACATTTGTAAGATTTCTGTCCAGTATGCATTCTCTGATGTCTAATGAGGTGTGAACGTGAAGTAAAGGCTTTGCCACAATCATCACACTTGTGACGTTTCTCTCCTGTATGAATTCTCTTATGTTTTGCATAAGATGAAGCTTGACTGAAGACCTTGCCACAATCATGACATTTGTAAGGTTTCTCTACTGTATGAGTTCGCCAGTGAACTGCAAGGTATGAATGATGTCTGAAAAATTTGCCACATTTGTTGCACTTGTAAGATCTCTCTTCATTATGGATTCTCCAATGATTTGCAATGGTTGTAGCATTACTGAAGACTTGGTGACAATCATTACATTAGTAAAGTTTCCCTATACCATGGATTGCTTGATGGTGAATAAGTGTTGACTACCCACCAAAAGCTTTGCCACACTCATTACACTTGTACGGTTTCTCTCCAGTGTGAATTCTAGTATGTAGTGTCAGGTGTAAAATACTCCCAAAAGCCTTGTCACAAACCTTACATTTGTATGGTTTCTCTCCAGTGTGAATTATCCTATGTCTTTCAAGGTGTGATTTGGGACTGAAAACTTTGTCACATTCTTCACGTCTGTAAGGTTTCCCTCCAGTATGAAGTCTATGATGACGTGCAAGGTTTGATTGTTGATTAAAAACCTTGCCACATTCATTACACTTATAAGGTTTCTCTCCAGTATGAATTGCCTTATGAATTACAAGAGCTGAATTTTGACTGAAGGTCTTGCCACACTCATTATACTTGTAAGGTTTCTCACCAGTGTGACATTTATGATGGTATGCAAGGTATCGCTTCTGATGAAAGACCTTGCCACATACATCGCATTTATATTGTTTCTCTTCTAAGGGCATTATTTGGCGTTTCCTTAAGAATGAGCTACAGCCGGGCGCGGTGGCTCACCCCTGTAATCCCAGCACTTTGGGAGGCCGAGACGGGCGGATCACGAGGTCAGGAGATCGAGACCATCCTGGCTAACACG
>NW_012098543.1:2167274-2169203 GCF_000951045.1 Mandrillus leucophaeus | reverse complement strand
AATGAGCTACAATTAGCGGCTTTGCCACTCTCATTACATTGGAAAGATTTCTCTCTCATGTGTACTTCCTGTTTTTGTGTGAGTAATGACGAATGCAGGAAATTCTTCCCATACTTATTAGAAATATGTGTTTTGGGCCTACAAGAAATTATTTGGGATGTTGAAACTGAGGAAGCATTGTTGATAGACTTCTCAATTTGATTATCAATTTTCTCTTCAGTCTGAAATATGTGCAGTTCAGGCAGATGTGAATGAAAGCTTGATTCAAGCTGATCATTAATAGGCTTGTTTCCAGCATGCCTTTGCTCATATCGGTCTGTACTCCCAGTCATCTTTTCTATTTTTGTCATTGGTGCTTCATGGCCATTTCTTCCATCTTCTTGACACTGAAACACAAAGTCATGAATATCTTTCTCAATTTCCTGGAAGCAACTTTCTCCAGTGTGATGACTTGCTTGTCTTTGCAATGTCCCTGTGTGGATCACTTCTGTATTGCCTTGCCCTGTTGATGAGAACTTCTTCATCGTGCATTTGGAAGAGATAGCTACAAAATATAAACACCAATAGGTTTCCAATTAAGTACAGATGGTAAATAATACTGAAATGTGTATATGACACAAAAAAAATACTTATTTTTAAACTTCCCAACATGATCTTCCAAGTTTAGGAACACAAAAGGAGTAAGGTTCTTTAATAAATAAGGACAATTACATGTACTTCAAATCATTTGTACGGAAGCCTATTTCCAACATCATGACAAAACACTGATGGGGGCAAACAAGTATAAGCCTAAAGTAAGGAGTATTTTTCCAATGTGAACTTAAGGTGTATAACTGTTTGCAAAAAACATATCACTGTCACATCAAAGAAGAGAAAAAATATATATTCTTCATATTTACAGCATATTTACTGTGTACAAATAAAGGCTAAAGAACCACACAATATACTATATCGATAAATAATCCACAACAAGCTACTGTAAGGACAACCAAAATCAATGGAAATTCTGTATTGTCAAACAATCATAGCACTGAGAGAATAAGAAAAGATTACAAAAATTAGCTAGGCATGGTGGCCCATGCCTGTAGTCCTGGTTACTTGGGAGGCTGAGGCACAAGAATGGCTTGAACCCAACAGGCAGAGGTTGCAGTGAGCCGAGATCACATCACTGCACTTCAGCCTGGTTGACAAAGTGAGACTCTATCTCAAAAAAAAAAAAAAAATTAACAGAGCATTTTTCTGAATAACTGTCATAAAATTACTTATATCCACGCAGAAAAGGCATGTTGTGACATTTTTAAAAAGTTTTTTGTATTTTTATATTTTTGAGATGAAGTCTAGCTTTATCATAACAGGTTCGAGTGCAATGGCCTGATGTCGGCTCACTGCAACCTCTGCTTTTGGGTTCAAGTAATTCTCCTGCCTCAGCCTACCGAGTAGCTGGGATTACAGGCACACACCACCATGCTTGGCTAATTTTTGTATTTTTAGTAGAGATGGTGTTTCACCATGTTGGCCAGGCTGGCCTCAAACTTTTGACTTCAAGTGATCTACCCGCCTCAGCCTCTTAAACTCCTGGGATTACAGGCATGAGCCAAGGCTCCCGGTGGCACTTTTGACATTAATGAGTGGAGTGTGTCCGTTATATTCCATACCACATACCGAAAAGCCTGATGTAAAATCATAAAAATTAATTAAATATTGTAATTCGTAAAATCAGCAAGCAAATAATAAGTATATTTATACAGCCTGCTGAATTCTAAACAATTCCATTAAGAAAAAAGCCACAGGCCGGGCGCGGTGGCTCAAGCCTGTAATCCCAGCACTTTGGAAGGCCGAGACGGGTGGATCACGAGGTCAGGAGATCGAGACCATCCTGGCTAACATGGTGAAACCCCGTCTCTACTAAAAAATACAAAAAAATAGCCG
>NW_012098543.1:2165744-2167085 GCF_000951045.1 Mandrillus leucophaeus | reverse complement strand
CCACAACTTCTACTTACCACCAGCACACAATATAAGAACTGAAATACATGTTAAGATCACTACCTTCTGATGTATGAGGTCAAGAAAATACACAGCATTATAAGGTTGCAGTGAACCGAGATCACACCATTGCAATCCAGCCTGGACAACAGGCTGAGACTCCATCTCAAAAAAAATTAAAAAAAAGTTATGACTAACGGTGTCAAAGATTGTAATTATGATGTGACAACTGCAGTTATGTAACAGCTAGGCAATGTAGAAATTCTTTTTGTTATTTATATTTTAATTTAATTTAATTTTATTTTATTTTTTAAGACAGAGTTTTGCTCCTGTTGCCCAGGCTGGAGGCTGGAGTGCAATGGCATGATCTCAGCTCACTACAACCTTCGGGTTCAAGCGATTTTCCTTTCTCAGATGCCTGAGCAGCTGGAATTACAGGTGTGCACCACAATGTCCGACTAATTTTTTGTATTTTTAGTAGAGACAGGGTTTCACCATGTTGGCCAGTCTGGTCTCCAACTCCTGACCTCAGGTGATCCACCCGCCTTGAACTCCCAAAGTGCTGGGATTACAGGCATTAGCCACCGTGCCCAGCCTCAGAGCAATTCTATATATATGCATTGCCCTTAGTTATCTAGTTTACTATGCATAACATACAAAACATAGAATGTGTACTGGGTAAATTTATAAACTGAGATTATAGGAAACATTTTAGAAAACAAATCGCACAATAAAAACATAAACATGATTCAGGTTCCCAGGTCTGAATGTTCTTATTGACCAAAAGCCATGTTCAGAGTTCTTATTCTCCAATAGGATGTTCCTGCAGATGGGGCCTTTGAGAGAATTTGGTCATGGGTGTTGACTACTAGTGAATAGGACTCGTGCTTTTATAAAAAGAGATATTAAAGAGCTCACTGCCTGTTTCTCTTTCCAGCATGTGAGAATACGGCAGGAAGATGGCTGAACTAAACCATGAAGAAGGCTCTCACAAGTAACCAATTTGGCTGGCACCTTGCTCTTGGATTTCCAACTTTCCAAATTCATGAGAAATAAATGTCTGTGTCTTCAGCCTCCCAGTTTAAGCTATTTCCTTTATTGTTTGTTTTTGAGACCAAGTGATGCTCTATCACCCAGACTGCAGTGTAGTGGCACAATTTTCCTGCCTCAAGAGATTCTCCCTCCTCAGCCCGGAGTCTCACTCTGTTACCCAGGCTGGAGTGCAGTGGCATGATCTTGGCTCACTGCAACCTCTGCCTCCCTGGTTCAAGTATTTCTGCTACCTTAGCCTCCCGAGTAGCTGGGATAACAGGTGCAAGCCACCACGCCCAGCTAATTGTT
>NW_012098543.1:2157542-2164689 GCF_000951045.1 Mandrillus leucophaeus | reverse complement strand
GGAGGCCGAGGTGGGCGGATCACTTGAGGTTAGGAGTTCAAGACCAGCCTGACCAACATGGAGAAACCACGTCTCTACTAAAAATACAAAATTAGCTGGGGTGGTGATGCAAGCCTGTAATCCCAGCTACTCAGGAGGCTGAGGCAGGAGAATCGCTTAAATCCAGGAGGCAGAGGTTGCAGTGAGCCGAGATTGTGCCATTGCATTCCAGCCTGGGCAACAAGAGTGAAACTCCATCTCAAAATAATAATAATAATAATAATAAAATAAATGACACTTCAGACAAACAAAATGCATCCACCTCGGGGCTCTGTGCAGTCAGGTCATGAGGCACATATGGCCTTGTAAAAGCACTTAGAGCACATTCACAGGAGACTGTTTGCAGCATTTCTTATCACACAGTCTACTCCTTGTCCTGATTTCAGGGTCAAGGAGTTACAGTCTCATGCACAAACAACATACACACAGTGCCTCAGTATTTTTCCATGCCTCAACCTCAAATGCCTTGTACATAAGCTTGAATATGTTGCTGTGCCCCCACCAAAGGTGATTCACGCCTGTAATCCCAGCACTTCAGGAGTGGAGGCCAAGGTGGGCAGATCACTTAAATTTGGGAGTTCAAGACCAGCCTGATCAACAAGGAGACCAGCCTGGGCAACAGGAGCAAAACTTCATCTTGTAAATAAATAAATAAATGAACAAACAAACAGATACAGAAACTGGTATAAGTGTGCTTTTTCTTTATAACTCAACTTTTCCATTTAGAAGAAAAAAGCATGAAGAAAACACTACGTATATGTTAATGAAAATACAACATACACAGAACTAATTCTGACATAAATAACAAAGAGTTCTAGTGGAGATAGAGTAGTTTTTGCAGGTTATGGAATTTTTGTTTTGTTTTGTTTCATTCTGTTTCCTTGAGATGGAGTCTCACTCTGTCTCCCAGGGTGGAGTGTAATGGCACCATCTCGGGTCCTGCAACTTCCACCTCTCAAATTCAAGTGTTTCTCTTGCCTCAGCCTCTTGAGTAGCTGGGATTACAGGTGCCCACTACCATGCCTGGCTAACATTTGCATTTTCAGTAGAGACAGAATTTCACCCAGCCAGGTAATGGAAATTTCAAGTTTCATTATTATGCTACCACTTTAAAATGTTTAACATACCTTCAACAATAACCTCGCCCAAACATCTACACAACACACTTCGGTTCTTCATATTGAAAGGAATGGACACTAACGTGGTTGTTATAGTCTCACTGGAATCATGCTTCAACCACTTATATGTTTACTAAAAACTAAAAGACAAAACTATTTAAAATAATAACAATGGCTGGGCACGGCAGCTCGTGCCTGTAATTTTAGTGCTTTGGGAAGCCAAGACACATGGATTACTTGAGATCAGGAGTTTGAGACCAGCCTGCCCAACATGGCGAAACCCCATCTCTTCTAAAAACACAAAAATTAGCTGGGCAGGTGCTGGGTGCCTGTAGTTGCAGCTACTCAGGAAGCTGGGGCATAAGAATCCATTGAGCCCAGCAGGCAAAGGCTGTGGTTAACCAAGATCACACCACTGCACTGTAGCCTGGACCACAGAGTGAGACTTCATCATAAACAAACAAAAAAAAAGGTAAATAAGAAGGGAGTCAAAGCACATCTACACAAAAAAGCAATTATACACAAAAAATAGTAAATGAGAAATGAAGAACAAAGCAACCTACAAGACACGCAGATAAGATGTAACAGAAAGGCAATGGTAAGGTCTTCTCCATCAGGAATACTTCAAATGTAAATATTTAACTCTGCACTCAGCAGGCGAAGACTGGCTCCATCAACAGGAACCAACTACATGTTGTTCATAGAAGACTCATATTAGCCCTATGGACACACATACACTAAAATTTAAAAAATAAAAACCAATAATTAGTTATGGAGGTTGGTGCCTGTAACCCCAGCTACTCAGGAGGCTGAGGAGGGTCTCTTGAGCCCAGGAGATCAAGACCAACTTCAACAACACAGTAAGACACTGTCTCTAAGAAAAATAAAAGTGATAAATTAGCCCCTCATGGTGGCATGCACCTGTACCAGCTGCCGAGGGAGGCTGAGATGGGCCAATCGCCTAAGCCCAGGAATCCAAGGCTGCAGTGAGCCCTAATCCCACCATTGCACTCCACCCTGGGGGATAGAGTGAGACGCTCTATCTAAAAAAATTTTTAAATAGAAAATAACACAAAAAATAAAAATAATATTCCAAGCAAATGTCATCGCAAGAGAGCAGAGGTGGTTATAGAAATTTTTTTTTTTTTTTTTTTTTTTTAGAGATGGGGTCTTGCTCTGTCACCCAGGGTGGAGTGCAGTGGTGTGATCTCGGCTCACTGCAACCTCTGCCTGCTGGGTTCAAGCAATTCTTCTCCCTCCACCTCCCAAGTAGCTGGAATTAGTGCACACTAGCATGCTTGGCTATTTTTGGTATTTTTAGTAGAGACAGTGTTCTACCATGTTGGTCAGGCTGGTCTAGAACTCCTGACCTCATGATTTGCCCACCTTGGACTCCCAAAGTGCTGGGATTACAGGCGTGAGCCACCGCACCCAGACCTAAAACATATTTTAACTTGAAAATGTTTTCCTGGAGACAAGGAAAGATATTACATCATGATAATAGGGTCAATTCACCAAGAATATGCAATAACTAGAGATATATATGCATGAATATGAGAGCTCCATATATAAAGCCAATGTTTACAGAACTAAAAAAAAAAAATGGCTCCATTGTAATGCTAGGAGATTTCAACATTCCACTTTCAATAATGGGTAAAACTACAAGAGCACTGAACAATAAAAAAGTAGAGGGAGGCCGGGTGCATGGCTCATGCCTGGAATTCTATCACTTTGGGAGGCTGAGGCATGAGGATCACCTGGGGTCAGGAGTTTGAGACCAGCCTGGCCAACATAGTGAAACCTCATAGCTACTAAAAATACAAAAATTAGTTGGGCGTGGTGGTGGGTGCCTGTAGTCCCAGTTATATGGGAGGCTGAGGCAGGAGAATCACTTGAACCCAGCAGGTAGAGGCTGCAGTGAGCCAAGATTGTGCCACTCTACTCCAGCCTGGGTGACAGACAGAACAAGACTTCATCATACACACACACACACACACACACACACACGAAACTGATGATTAAATGAATAAAATCCAAGATCATGTGTAATATATAGAAATGTCCAAGATGAAAGTAGTGGCTTAACCAAATAACAGTGAACTTCGTACCAGAGGCATCATTCCAGTGACCTATGCTCCCCACAAGGACCTTCGGCCCCAATACAGGGTCTTTCTGTCAACTGTCTTTCCCACTCAGCTGAGTAACCATCTCAGAACAGTCACCTACTCCCCTGTGACACCCACCAGTAAAGTGTGGATGAAGCACAACTGAAGAATGGCTGAGGGGCCTTGTGGAATAAGAAGAAATGCATATATTGGTCTTTTGCCCAGTTCCTGACACAGAGCTCCAAAGACCTTGGGACGTCCTGGGTGCGGGAGCATGATTTGTCCTAATGAGGCAACCTCTATGGTCTCCTGGATGGAGCTGATCACCAGCAAGAACAGGCTAGGCCTAGGGGCACGGACAGTCACTGCCATCCACCATCCTCCAGGAAGGGGAGAGGGGCTGGAGACTGAGTTACCATCAATCATGACTTTGTGATGAAGCCTCCACGCAAATCCCTAAACTATGGGGGATGAGAGCTTCCAAATGCTGAACACACACAGGGCCTGGGGCACGGCACACCCAGTGAATCTTCCCTCACTCCTTGTGCGGAGCACAGCTCCCTGGAAAGATGCCTCTAGTGTTAAGTACACTGTTATTCATTTCTACATATTATACATGATGTTGGATTTTATTTATTTAATAATCATTTTCCTACTTTGTGTGATAGTCTTTGTATTCTGTTTTATATCAATCATGTGTGGAACTGTTATATCAGAGAGTGACTATGGATTTACATTTTACTGCCCCACCGCGTGAATCTCATCTGGCTGTCCATCTGTGTCCTGTGAAACGTCCTTCATCATGAACTCAAGAAAGTGTTTCACTGAGTTTTGTGAGCCACCCTAGCAAAGTAATCAAACCCAAGAAAGGGGTTGACGAAACTCAACTTACAGCTGGTTGGTCAGAAGAACATGTGACCATCTACTACTTGGAACTGGTGTCTGAGGTCGGGGGCAGCCTTGAAGGCCTGGAGTTCAACCCTTGACCTGTGAGTTCTCACTCTAACTCCAGGCAGACGGTGTCAGAACTGAATTCAACTACAAGACATTCAGTTTGTGTCCATCCAAATCTGTATGTCGTTGAGGGGAAATACACACATTTTGGTGATCAGAAGTGAGGCATTCTGTGCTCAGCAGCATGTGAGAGTAGGAAAAGCACATTTGTTTTTTCATATTTTTTTTTTTGGTGGGAGGACGGAGTCTCGCTCTGTCACCCAAGCTGGAGTGCAGGGGTGCAATCTCAGCTCACTGCAACCTCTGCCTCCTACGTTCAAGATATTCTCCTGCCTCAGTCTTTCAAGTAGCTGGGAATACACACACCTGCCACCACACCCGGCTACTTTTGGTATTTTTAGTAGAGACGGGGTTTCACCATGTTAGCCAGGCTGGTCTCAAACTCCCGACCTCAAGTGATCCACCCTCCTCAGCCTCTCAAAGTGTTTGAATTATAGGCATGAGCCACAGCGCATGGCCTTTTTCATATTTCAAATAGACAAGCAGACTATCTGAAGAAGCACAGAGGGATCTGTGCAGTATCCTGGGTCCCAGAGGCAAAGGAGGCACAGCCCATGTTTTCTCATCTCCTGATTAGGTGTTCCAAGTACAGGAAATGGGATGGAACCTGAAGAGGTCAAGGGGTAGGTGTATGGAGGCCTCAGTTCTGATCTATAGGGACAGAAAGTGGAGCATCAGATGGAATCAGGTACAGAAGGAGAGACCACAGGGGAAAGAGACTCCTTTGACACAGCCCTCCCTGTGCCACAGGGTCAAGAAACCAAAGAGGTCACAGAAGCCAGGTGACAGGGTGTTATTGCCCATCAGGATAAAGTAAAGGCTCTGCCTTTTTCTCTGAGTTGTGGCACCACTAGAGGGCAGAAAGATCAAAGTACTACACATCTAAAGAGCAGAGGGGCCGGGCGCGGTGGCTCACACCTGTAATCTCAGCATTTGGGAAGCCCAGACAGGCAAATTACCTGAGGTTAGGAGTTTGAGACCAAACTTGCCAAAATGGCAAAACCCCTAAAAAAATAAAAATTAGCGAGCTGTGGTGGCGATGCATGCCTGTAGTCCCAGCTACTTGGGAGGCTGAGGCAGAAGAACCACTTGAACTCAGGTGGCAGAGGTTGCAGTGAACTATTGTGCCACTGTACTCCAGCCTGGGCAAAATGGCGAGACTCTGTCAAATAAATAAATAAATAGCAGAAAAATAAGTGGGAGCAAAGAAAGATGTCCATTCTGAGATCTCAGGATTTAAACTTTCCTTTTCCCACAGAATTCTCCCACTTGCAGAGAGTTTCCCCACACACTATTGGAAGGTGGAGCTTCCACTCTGCCCATCTGAGCTCTTACCTGCCTTTACACCTGTAATACATTCCCTCCCAGCTGGATTTTGTTGCTATTTTCACTTCACTCTCCACAGTCCAGGGCTCTTTCCCTTGCCCCTACATGGTGACAACAGGGCAGAAAGAGACTCCTGCTTATAAAAAGAAAGGAACATGATATGCTGGAGCTTTTCTAGAGTCCCAGCCCTACGTTTCAGTAGGAAAGAAGACATTACAGAAAAATCTAGAAAAGTATTTCACAAATTCCTTCACTCACTGCCTACTTCTTAAGGTGTACAGAGCATTGTAATATGTAATATGTGGACATCAAGGTCTCTTCCAAGAACTACTGAATCAAAAGCACAGGAGAAGCAAAGAGGAAACTGGGTTTTTTTGTTTGTTTGTTTGTTTGCTTTGAGACGGAGTTTCACTTTGTTGCCCAGGCCAGAGTGCGATGGCGTGATCTAACCTCCACCTCCCCAGTTCAAGAGATTCTCCTGCCTCAGCCTCCTGAGTGACTGGGATTACAGGCATGCGCCACCCCTGGCTAATTTTGTATTTTTAGTAGAGAGGAGGTTTCTCCATGTTAGGCTGGTCTCGAACTCCCGACCTCAGGTGATTCCCTTGTCTTGGCCTTCCTAAATGCTGCGATTATAGGTGTGAGCCACCATACCCAACCAGAACTGGATATCTTTAAAGTCTGCCATAAGGTTTTGTTTTTCTTTTTTTTTTGAGACAGTCGTGCTCTGTTCCCTGGGCTGGAGTGCAGAGGCACAGTCTTGGCTCACTGCAACCATCTGATTCTAGGTTCAAGCGATTCACCTTCCTTAGCCATTCTAGTAGCTAGTATTACAAATGTGTGCTACCACACCGGCCTAACGTTTGTATTTTTAATACAGATGGGGTTTCACCATGTTGACCAGGCTTCTCTTGAACTCCTGACCTGAAGTAGTCCAGAAGCCTTGGCCTCCTGAAGTGGGAGTGATGACAGGCGTGGGTCTCCATGCCTGACCTGCCATAAGGTTTTATGCCTACTTTACTTCTGGAAGCCCCACTGAGGTATCATGAAGAATGCAGAACGTCTAAACAAAGGGGACAGTGAAAGTCCAGACGCTACATCATGAAGCTTTTCATGTCAAAATCAATATGGCTTCCACTTTAGTCAAGCAAGGATGAGGCTCCCAAGAAGCAAAAAGAGAAAAGGCAAAGATACATAGGGGCACATCCCCAGGAGGGAAGTTATCCTCACCCAGAAAGACCAGGTTCCTATAATTCTCCAGCATCACGTCTCTGTATAAAGCCCTCTGAGCAGGGTCCAGGCATTTCCACTCCTCCTGAGAGAACTCTATGGCCACATTCCTGAATGTCAACAGAGCCTGAAATGAAAACACATTTTAACCAAACGGTTATGGGAAGGGTTCTTATCTTTACAGAAAATGAGAAGAGGAGAGAGGGGAAAGCAGGGATTTAATTGTAGTGAATGTTCTGACAAATCCGAGTAAGGGATTTCTCACCACATGATGTCTTCCCAGTTGTGTTTGATTATACTTTTTTTTTTTTTTTT
>NW_012098543.1:2148035-2149257 GCF_000951045.1 Mandrillus leucophaeus | reverse complement strand
CACGAGGTCAGGAGATCGAGACCATCCTGGCTAACACGGTGAAACCCTGTCTCTACTAAAAATACAAAAAATTAGCTGGGTGTGGTGGCGGGCACCTGTAGTTCCAGCTACCCGGGAGGCTGAGGCTGGAGAATGGTGTGAACCCAGGAGGCGTAGCTTGCAGTGAGCTGAGATCGCACCACTGCAATTATCTCAAAAATGAATTTCCTGCTGTTCTGCAAGGAGAGACCTCAGACTAAAGACCTTGGCACACCTATGACATTGTAAGATTTCTGTCCAGTATAGATTCTCTGATGTCTAATGTGGTGTGAATGTAAAGACTTTGCCACGCTGGGCGCAGTGGCTCATGCCTGTAATCCCAGCACTTTGGGAAGCCAAAGTAGGCAGATCACAAGGTCAAGAGTTGAGAGCAGCCAGGCCAACATGGTGAAACCCTGTCTCTACTAAAAACAAAAATTAGCCAGGCTTAGTGGAACATGCTTGCAGTCCCAGCTACTCGGGAGGCTAGGAAGGAGAATCGTATGAACCTGGGAGGCGGAGGTTGCAGTGAACTGAGATTGTGCCACTGCACCCCAGTCTGGGCGAAAGAGTAAGACTTCATCTCAAAAAGAAAAAAAAGAAAAAAAAAAGACTTTGCCACAATTATCACAGTTGTGAGGTTTCTCTCCTGTATGAATTCTCTTGTTTTGCATAAGATGAAGCTTGACTGAACACCATGCCACAGTCATGACATCTGTAAGATTTCTCTCCAGTATGAGTTCGCCAATGAACTACAAGCTATGAACGATGTCTGAAAACTCTGCCACATTTACTACACTTGTAAGATCTCTCTTCATTATGAATTCTCTAATGATTTGCAAATGATAGTAGCATTACTGAGGACTTTGTAAAGTTTGCCTATACTGTGGATTGCTTGATGATGAGTAAGTGATGACTGCCCACTAAAGGCTTTGCCACACTCATTGCACTTATAAGGTTTTTCTCCAGTATGAAGTCTATGATGACATACAAAGGATGACATATGACTGAAGGTCTTGCCACACTCATTACACTTGTAAGGTTTCTCCCCATTATGAAGTCTATGATGGTATACAAAGGATGACATATGACTGAAGCTCTTGCCACACTCATTACACTTGTAAGGTTTCTCTCCAGTATGAACTCTCTGATGTTGTGCAAGGTTTGATTGTTGATTAAAAACCTTGCCACATTCATTACACTT
>NW_012098543.1:2142757-2145240 GCF_000951045.1 Mandrillus leucophaeus | reverse complement strand
GTAAAAAAATAAATATAAAAAAATTTTAATTTACTGCAGAATTTTTCCTAAAGTCTCATAACTGTGCAGAAATACATGTGTACAAGGCTTGCTCTGACACCTAACACGGAACTGATGGTAGCGGCTCCCCAGTGAGGCTGGAAGGAGGGTGGAGGACGTGACAGGGAAAGGAAATGCCTTATGGCCAAGGGCCTAAGCTGCAGCTTTGCTGGGGGACTTACCACAGAACAAATATACTCATCATGTGATGTTTAAATATAACTATATATATTTAATAATAATTAGGCTGGGCATGGTAGTGCACGTCTGTAATCCCAGCACTTTGGGAGGCTGAGGCGGGTGGATCACAAGGTCAGGGGTTCAAGACTAGCCAGACCAAGATGGTGAAACCCCATCTCTACTAAAAATACAAAAATTAGCTGGTTGTGGTGTCACATGCCTGTAATTCCAGCTACTCAGGAGGCTGAGGCAGAAGAATTGCTTGAACCCAGGAGGTGGAAGTTTCAAGCGCCGGCCATACCTTCATCTGCATAGGGCACCAATCTGCTCTGGCCTCCCATTCACCTCAGCATTTCACTGGCCAAAGGCCAAATCCTTCATCCAGATAAGGAATAGCCCATAGGGACCTCAAAAGAAATACTTTAACCCCGCAAAACTTTGTAAACGGGGCCCTGGAGATGCTGGCTCAGACCCACTCCCCGCTCTGGAGTGCTTTCCTGATGGAATAAGAGGATGGAGAAGAGGGCTGCCTCCAGGAAGTGCACGTTTTCCAGGGATTGGAACTGGGGAGAAGCTGGGCCCGGCAGGAGGAGGGAGGTGGGGGGCGACGGCGCCTTCGGACAGGGGTGGGGTCTGCGAGATCCCAGGATCAGGCAGAGGACTCGGCCTCCTGGGGACTGGGGCTGCGGCGCTGCGCTCCAGAGGCCGACATAACAGCGAGGCTATGAGGTGCCCAGGGCGAGAATCCAGCTCGCGGGTGAGGACTTGAAACAGCGCGAGGTGGGAGGACGGATCGGGAAGTGTTTTGTGAAGGAAAGTTTCGCGACATGAGGTGGCTGCACAATCCCACTGCAGAAAGACCGGGGACGGGACTGGCGTCAGGGCGACTTTAAACTCAAAAGGAAGCCACTCACGGACTCTCAGCCGGACGTCTCAATTTTCTATGGGTTTAGAAAGAGGGGCTGAAATTTCCAGGTCTGTGGGGACCCCATGTCCCCGGTATAGCAGCACCAGAGAACTGGGAAGCGCACAGACCGCCGCGCAACCTTCAGTACACGCTATCTGCTTCCGGGTCTGAGCCAATCAGAAAAGGACAGAAGCCAGGCCTGGGTGGGACACCCAGAAGGTGGGCGGGGCCTCGGTGAGGCCGGGAACGGACGCGAAGAGGTGGACTGGGCCTGAGCGAGGCAGGGGCGGGGCGCCCAGGACAGGTGATCTGGCGCGAGGGACAAGAGTCCTGGACTGTGAGGGGTCTGCGGGGGCGGGAGGGAGGGGGAGCTTCCCTCCCTCTCGCTCTCGGCGCCTCTGTTTTCCGGGTTTTGGAGGCGAAACCCGGCAGTGAGGCTGGAGCAGCTCAGCAGTCAGGGAAATAGTACCTCCCTGAGAAGTCGACGTGGAGCAGTAATTGGACACAGGAAAGTTCCTTGCTACTTAATTTTAGCAATTTAATTCCAAAGCCTCGAAGCTGTCTAGGGCAGGAATGCAAACTAGGATGCGAAATGCAAAGCCCTGCCTGAGCGAAACCTACAACTTCATGCTGATGGTCCACAGGACAGAATAGAAATCCTCTCCCTTTCAATTCTCCATTCACTGGGGTGGGAGAGTCCACCCTGTGCTCAGCTCCTGAGACTTCCCTAGGGCCACCCCCATGGGGTGCAAAGGGGAGGGCTCAGGCCAGGGAGGAGTGAGGTCACCACCTGCTGCTTAAACGCAGCAGGGATGCAGGCGGGGTGGCGGGAGTCTGGGGTCCCAGCTACTCAGGAAGCAGCAGGAGGATCGCGGAGTCCGGAGGTCCAGGCCAACCTGGGTGACAAAGTAAGACCCTCTACCCCAGAGCTCCCTCCTCCACGTCAACAAGAAAAAAAGTAATAAAAAAATAAAAATAAATAAAATAAGCACTGACATTTAAACAGTGCATATAAACTGCCCAGGTGTTCCTTACATTTGTTGTTTCATGCTGCACTTAAAATGAGTTATTCTTATCATGGAAAAGAGTCAAACTCTGTAAAATATCTTTAGAGATTTATTCTGAGCTAAATATGAATGACCATGGCCCGTGACACAACCCTCAGGAGGTCCTGAGAACATGTGTCCAAGGTAATGGGGAACAGCTTGTTCTTAGACTCTTTAGGGAGGCATTAGACATCAATCAAATACATTCAAGAAATACACTGATGGCTGGGCGCGGTGGCTCGTGCCTTTAATTCCAGCACTTTAGGAAGCCGAGGCGGGCAGATCACGAGGTCAGGAGATCGAGACCATCC
>NW_012098543.1:2138726-2139747 GCF_000951045.1 Mandrillus leucophaeus | reverse complement strand
TGGTCTCGATCTCCTGACCTCGTGATCCGCCCGTCTCGGCCTCCCAAAGTGCTGGGATTACAGGCTTGAGCCACCGCGCCCGGCCTGATTATACTTTTTAAAGAGATCATGATACCCTCTCAGTATGAATTTCTTATGTTTGTGGATAATACAAGAAAGCCACAAACAAAAAACCAATGCAGGGTTCCCATTATGGAAATGGTAGTGGCCAGTCATGGTGGCTCATGCTTGTAATTCTAGCAGTTCGAGACCAAGGCGAGCAGATTGCCTGAGCTCAGGAGTTCAAAACCAGCCTGGACAACACGGTGAAACCCTGTCTCTATTAAGATACAAAAAATTAGCCAGGTATAACAGCGTGAGCCTGTGGTCCCAGCTACTGGGAAGGCTGAGGCAGGAGAATTGCTTGACACCGGGAGGCAAAAGTTGTAGTGAGGCGAGTTCAAGCCACTGCACTCCAACCTGAGCAACAGAGCAAGACTCTGTCTCCAAAAACAAAACAAAACAAAAAAAGCAATGTTAGAATATTTTATTGACACACCAAATGACATTCAGTATCCAGATGAGACAGAACATAAGTGATGTTTTCAGAAATGACAATGGCCACAGTGAAACATCAGAAACTAAAATTCAGCTAGGTAAGGGGATGCATTGCTCTAATCAAGCACTTTGAGAGGCTGAGGCAGGTGGATCGCCTGAGGTCAGGACTTCAAAACCAGCCTGGCCAATATGGTGAAACCCTGCCTCTACTAAAAATGCAAAAAATTAGCCACGTGTCCTGGTGGACACCTGTAATCCCAGCTACTCAGAAGGCTGAGACAGAAGAATCATTTGAACCCAGGAGGTGGAGGTTGCAGTGAGCAGAGATCATGCCATTATACTCCAGCCTGGGCAAGAAGAGCCAAACTCTGTCTCAAAAAAATAAGTAAATAAAAAATAACTATTGGGTACTGGGTTTGATATCTAAATGATGAAATAATCTGTATAACAAACCCCATTCATTCACAGGTAGCCCCAAACCTAA
>NW_012098543.1:2136146-2138676 GCF_000951045.1 Mandrillus leucophaeus | reverse complement strand
TCCAGTATGAACTCTCTGATGTTGTGCAAGGTTTGATTGTTGATTAAAAACCTTGCCACATTCATTACACTTGTAAGGTTTCTCTCCAGTATGAATTGCCTTATGAATTACAAGGGATGAATTTCGAGCAAAGGTCTTGCCACACTCATGACAGTTGTAAGGTTTCTCTCCAGTATGAAGTCTACGATGGCCTACAAGGGATGACTTCTGACTGAAGGTCTTGCCACACTCGTTACACTTATAAGGTTTCTCTCCAGTATGAAGTCGATAATGACATGCAAGGTGTGCTTTTTGATTAAAAACCTTACCACATTCATTACATGTGTAAGGTTTCTCTCCAGTATGAACTCTCTGATGTTGTGCAAGGTATGAATCACGCCGGAAAACCTTGCCACATTCATTGCATGTGTAAGGTTTCTCTTCAGTATGAACTCTGTTATGGCGTGAAAGGCATGAATTATGCCTAAAAGCTTTGTCACAAACCTTACATTTGTATGGTTTCTCTCCTGTATGAATTCGCCTATGTGTTTCAAGTTGTGATCTGCAACTGTAAACTTTGTCACATTCTTCACATTTGTAAGGTTTCTCTCCAGTATGACGTCTACGATGGCCCACAAGGGATGATGTCTGACTGAAGGTCTTACCACACTCATTACATTTGTAAGGTTTCTCTCCAGTATGAAGTCTATGATGGCGTGTAAGAGATGACTTGTGACCGAAGGTCTTGCAACACTCATTACACTTGTAAGGTTTTTCTCCAGTATGGACTCTATGGTGCCATGCAAGGTATTGCTTTTGATGAAAGACTTTGCCACATACATCACATTTATGTTGTTTCTCTCCTGAATGGGTTATGTGATGTCTCCTTAAATGTGAGCTATAATTAAAGGCTTTGCCACACTCATTACATCGGAAAGGTTTTTCTCTCATGTGTACTTCCTGTATTTGTGTGAATAATGAAGAACGGAGAAAATTCTTCCCATGCCTATTAGAAATATGGGTTTTAAGCCTACTGGAAATTCTTTGGGATGTTGAAACCAAGGAAGCATTGTTGATAGACTTCTCTACTTGATTATCAATTTTCCCTACAGTCTGAAATATGTGCAGTTCAGGCAGATGTGAATGAAAGCTTGATCCAAGCTGATCTTTAATAGGCTTGTTTCCAGCATGTCTTTGATTATGTCGGTCTGTACTACCTGTCAACTTTTTGATTTTTGTCATGGGTGCTTCATGGACCTTTCTTTTAATTTCTTGCCACTGAAACTCAAAGTCATGAATATCTTTCTTGATTTCTGGGAAGCAAAAATCTCCAATGTGATGACTTTCATGTCTTTCCAACATCCCAGTGTGGAACACTTCTGTATTGCCTTGCCCTGTTGATGAGTACTCCATCATGGTTTTAAAAGAGCTGTCTAAAAAATATAAAAACCAATAGGTTTCCAATTAAGTACATATGGTAAATAATGGTTAATATTGAAATGTGTTAATATTACACAAAAAGCAATACTTATTTTAAACTTTCCAAATATGATCTTCAAAGTTTAAGAACACCCTCTCTCTACTAAAAATACAAAAATTAGCCAGGTATGGTAGTGGGTGCCTGTAATCCCAGCTACTCAGGAGGCTGAAGCAGGAGAATTTCTTAAACCTGGGAAGCAGAGGTTGTAGTGAGCAGAGATCACATCATTGCACTCCAGCCTGGGTAACAAGAGCAAAATTCCACGTCAAACAAAAACAGTTCAGTCAAGAGCCTCATATATATGAGGCAGTAAGCCTGAATCATGTCCTCCCTAGGAGGAACTTCTACAGCAGTGACTGCTGCTTAGAGAAGCTGATCATTAGTTTATGTGATGATCACTGTCACAGTGCCAGGGAGAGATGCTTCTGTGATGCTCCTTTAAAACCAGAATGAAACACCAAGCATGGTGGCTCAGGTTTGTAATCCCAACACTTGGCTGGAGGCTGAGGTGGGCAGATTGCTTGAGACCAGAAATTTGAGACCAGCCTGGTCAACATGGTGATACCCCATCTCTAACAAAAATACAAAAATTCGCAAGGTATCGTGGCTTGCATCTGTAATTCCAGTTAGGTTGGGAGACTGAGGTATGAGAATTGCTTGAATGCAGGAGGTGGAGGTTGTCATGAGCTGAGATCACAACAGTGCACTACAGCCTGAGCAACAGAGGGAGACTCTGTCTCAAAAAAAAACAAAACAAAACAAAACCAGAACCACAGCTGGAAACACTTGTCAATCAGTGTCAGTGTCATGCTTTCAATCTCGTATCCTGGGCCATGCTGACAATTCTGCTCAGGGCTTCCAGGGACATCTCTGCCTAGAGCAGGATGATATTCAATTGTATTAGTCAGACTGTTAATAAGTGTTCTGGGCCGGGAGCGGTGGCTCAAGCCTGTAATTCCAGCACTTTGGGAGGCCGAGACGGGTGGATCACGAGATCAGGAGATCGAGACCATCCTGGCTAACATGGTGAAACCCCGTCTCTACTAAAAAAATACAAAAAAACTAGCCGGG
>NW_012098543.1:2129529-2130871 GCF_000951045.1 Mandrillus leucophaeus | reverse complement strand
CCAGGATGGTCTCGATCTCCTGACCTCATGATCCGCCCGTCTCGGCCTCCCAAAGTGCTGGGATTACAGGCTTGAGCCACCGCGCCCGGCCCAGAGTGAGTCTTTCTCAAAATAAAAAAATATATATATATATACTGCAAATAATGTGTTTTCTACAAAAACCATGGGCTTGGCTGGGCATGGGGGTTCACATCTACAATCCTGACACTTCTGGAGGCTGAGGCGTGTGGATCACAAGGTCAAGAGATTAAGACCATCTGAGCCAACATGCTGAAACCCCGACTCTATTAAAAATACAAAAATTAGCTTGGTGTGGTGGCATGCACCTGTAATCCCAGCTACTCAGGAGGCTGAGGCAGGAGAATCACTTGAACTCGGGAGGCTGAGGTTGCAGTGAGCTGAGATAGTGCCACTTCACACGAGCCTATCGACAGAGTGAGACTCTGTCTCAAAAAAATCATGGACTTCTCCATTAATGCTCTCCAGGACACATTTAAAATCACATCTACACACACTTAAATTAACTTCAGTCCGGACATTATAAGGAAAAACCTGGAGAGGACACATCCATAGCTACTTACCAGGCTGAGGTGGGAGGATTGCTTGAGCCTGGAGAGCAGAGGTTGAAGCGAACCAAGATTGCACCACTGCACTCCAGCCTGGGGGACACAGTCAGACCCTGTCACCCCCACCCCCCAAAAAGTCTGAAGCTCATTGAATTAAGAGACAGCTTCAAGAAATCATGAAAGCAATGCACGAAGAAAATGAGGTCAACCAACATACAGAAATTATGAAGAACTACACAGAAACTCTCAGGCTAAAAATACAGTAACTAAATGGAAAAACTCAATACATGGGATCCAAATCAGAATTCATTATGTAAATTAAAAATTAGTGAAGAGGGGATGGGTGAGGTGGCTCACACCAGGACTTTGGGAGGCTGAGGAGGGTGGATCACATGAGGTCAGGAGTTCGGAGACCAGCCTGGCCAATATGATAAAACTTTGTCTCCACTAAAAATACAAAGATTAGCAGGGTGTAGTGGTGGGCTTCCCACTGCACTCCAGCCTGGATGACAGAGTGAGACTGTCTCAAAAGAAAATAATAAAATAATTTTTTAAAAAAGGCCAGGCGTGGGCCAGGTGTGGTGGCTCATGCCTGTAATCCTAGCACTTTGGGACGCCGAGGCAGGCAGATCACCCAAGGTCAGGAATTCAAGACCAGCCTGACCAACATGGAGAAACCCCATCTCTACTACAAATACAAAATTAGCTGGGTGTGGTGGTGCATGCCTGTAATCCCAGTTACTTGGGAGGCTAAGGCAGGAGAATCGCTTGAACCT
>NW_012098543.1:2120307-2129104 GCF_000951045.1 Mandrillus leucophaeus | reverse complement strand
CTGACCAACATAGAGAAACCCTGTCTCTACTAAAAATACAAAATTAGCTGGGCATGGTGGTACATGCCCGTAATCCCAGCTATTCAAAAGGCTAAGGCAGGAGAATTGCTTTAACCATGAAAGTGGATGTTAAAATGAGCCGAGTTTGTGACCTTGTACTCCACCCTCAGCAACCAGAGTGAAACTCCACCTCAAAAAAAAAAAAAGTAGTGAATAGGAAAAGAAACAACAACAACAAAGAATAAAGAAAAATGAAGGGAGTCTAAACAGACTAACAGGACACCAGCAAGGACACCATCCTAACACATTAGGAAAGTCCCAGGTCAGGTTGTGGCTCACGCCTGTAATTCCAGCACTTTGGGAGGCCCAGGTGTGGGAATCACCTGAGGTCAGTCGTTCAAGACCGGCCTGGCCAACATGGTGAAATTTCATCTCTACTGAAAATACAACAATCAGCCAGGTGTGGTGGTGTGCACCTGTAATCTCAGCTACTTGGGAGGCTGAGGTGAGAGAATTGCTTGAATCCAGAAGCAGAGGCTGGAGTGAGGTGAGATCACACCACTGCACTCCAGCCTGGGCAACAGTGTTGGGATTTACTCAAGATAGGGGCAGAAATATTAAAGGGAAATATTAGGGAAAGTTATAGGGAATAGTCACAAACCTTTTGGAAGGCCAAAAGGTTACATAGCTTGTAGTCATTGAACAGGCTGAAGGCAGCCGGCTCTTACCTTACAGCATTAGGTCATAGGGTAAATACTAGGGACAACAGAGGCTTCCCCAGTTGTGTCTGTTTACCCTGCCTCCAGTAACTAACCTTTGAGCCACATGGCACTCTAGGGGGAGGCTGACCAGGGAAATTGTCCCTTAATGGTATTTACTTTAGACCACAGTACCTGGGCTTTAATCATTCATAAAACCACTCTCTTAACCATGTTAATTATCCTCAAATGTGTTTACTCAAACTTCTGTTGTTAATTCAATGCTACATAAATGCCTGGAGTGTGAGCTGCTCAGGGCCGCTGCAGTGACAAACCTCTCTTGGTGTGCAGGCAACTGGGCACCCAGCAGGACTGGCAAAGCAGAGTGTCTGTGTGTCGGTGTACGTTTCACGCATCCATCTGGACCAGGGACTGTGGGCAGACCCCTGCAGCTAATGCCCTGTTGTGAGGGGCAATACCTCAGTTGGTGCCCCGTGTGAGGAAAGTCAGGGATCTGCAGAAACAGACCCCCAGCAGTTCAAGCCCCTCCTGAGGCAACCTGCAAAGGAAGGGTGAGGACCGCCCTCAAGAGGAAAGCTGTGATGGAAGCGTGAGGAATGCGACCCCTGAAAACGAAGGCAAAGAAGGACCATGTGGTCAAGTCAGTGAGTAATCAGTAAGTCACTGGTGCCCACTCTAGGTTACCATGTTCCGGGGAAAGTTGGAAACAGCATATAAAAGCGTTAAGACAGTTGCTTAAGGCTAGTGGTCGGGAAACACAGCAGAACTAGCCAAACAGAATTATCTGTGTGTCAGTATATGTTTTATTCATACATGGTTTAGGTCAGGGTCAGCACGCAGACCCCCGCAGCTAATGCTGTCTTGTGAGGAGCAATACCTCAACAGAGCAAGACTCCATCTCAAAAAAAAAAAAAAAAAAAAGAGTACCAGAAGTCACAGAAGTGAGTGAGAGGAACAAAGGAATAGAAAAGCTTGTTGCAAGGCATAATGGCCAAAAATTTCTAATTTCAGAAGGCAAAAGAAACAAATTCAATACCTTAAGAATATCCAACTAGGATAAATCTAAGAGACCTACAACAGACAACATCATAATAAAACTGTCAAAATTCAGAGATAGAGCATCCTAACAACAGCCAAAAGAAGAGCTAACTGTCACTGTCAAGAGGGAGCCCCTGTAATATTATCAAGATAGTTCTCGGCTGGGCGGGCGGTGGCTCACGCCTCTAATCCCACAACTTTGGGAGGCTGAGGCGGCAGATTATGAGGTCAGGAGTTTGAGACCAGTCTGGCCAACATAGTGAAACCCATCTCTACTAAAAATACAAAAAATTAGCCAGGTGTGGTGGTGTGCGACTGTAATCCCAGCTACTCGGGAGGCTGAGGCAGGAGAATTGCGGTGGTAAGACCATGGCGGTAAGAATCATAGTGATAAGACCACAGTAGTAAGCTTTGCTTAATGTGTGGGAAATTTCCCATGTTCTTAGTCAGAGAGGACACCTCTGCAGCTGGGGGCAGGGATGGAATCTTCCCACATCTAAAAGAGGAAATGACAACTCCAAGAAGAAGCAATCAGCTTTTCTTTTCTTTTTTTCTTTTTGAGACGGAGTCTTGCTCTGTCACCCAGGCTGGAGTGCTGTGGTGCAATCTCCGCTCACTACAAGCTCTGGTTCCCGGGTTCACACCATTCTCCTTCCTCAGCCTCCCAAGAAGCTGGGACGACAGGCGCCCGCCACCATGCCCGGCTAATTTTTTTGTATTTTTAGTAGAGACGGGGTTTCAGCATGTTAGCCAGGGTGGTCTCGATCTCCTGACCTCGTGATCCACCCGCCTTAGCCTCCCAAAGTGCTGGGATTACAGGCATGAGCCACCGCGCCTGGCCTGCAATCAGCTTTTCAATACCCCAACTTGTAGGAAACCTCCAGATACCTGCAGTGAAGTCACCATGCCCACAGGCAGCCAGTGTGTTATTCTTGGTAACAGTGAAAAACTGTCAAGGAGATTATGTGAAGTCAGGAGTTTGAGGCCAGCCTGGACAGCATGGTGAAATCCTGTCTCTATTAAAAATACAAAATTAGCCCAATGTGGTGGTGGACGCCTGTAATCCCAGCTACTTGGGAGGCTGAGGCCTGAGAATCTCTTGAACCTGGGAGGTGGAGGTTACAGTGAGCCCAGAGTGCTCCAGTGACTCCAGCCTGGGCAATAAAGGGAGACGGAATTTAAGATGAGAGGGACTGAGAAAAGACATGGGTGAGTGCGAGCAAACGTGTGAGGCAGGACGCTTCAGACTCACAGAAGACTGGCTACTACAATACCTGGCATTTCCGAAAGGAAAGAGACAGCAGAATCCACCGAGGAATATCACTCACCTGAGGAACAGCCATCCTGGATCCTTTTCTTTCCTCTTCTTGGTGGCTTCCTCATGTAACATGAGTCTTTGGAAATTAATCCTGTGTGAGAAAAAAAAAATGATATTTAATTTTTTTTTTGAGATGGAGTCCAGCTCTGTCACCATGATGGGGTTCAGTGACATGATCTCATCTCACTGCAATCTCCACCTCCCCAGTTCAAGAGATTCTCCTGCCTCAGTGTCCTGACTAGCTGGGATTCCAGCCATGTGCCACCACACACAGCTAATTTTGTGTTGGCCAGGATAGTCTCGATCTCCTGACCTCGATATCTGCCCACCCCAGCCTCCCGAAGAGCTGGGATTACAGGGGTGAACCACTGCACCCCCCTCACCTCCCTGTGGATCACAGGCCGATCTCAGATCTCAACATGGAGGACAGTGCCCTGACGTTCAATACGTTCAATACAATAGACACAGATGAGAATCACCAGTGCCATTGTAAGTATTAGTGAGCATGGGTCCCATCCTATGATAATAGCAATCTTTGACAGAACAGCATAAAAGATGTATTTGCAGAATGCCTGAGAACCCCAATGTAAAGTCAGGGTTGAGCTTCACTCAGAGGGCGCCAGCCCAGCACAGCCCCACCTTCTGGCTCTGCTCTCCCCTTGGTGACTTGTTCTCACCAGGATCCAGTGAACAGTAAAGGAGCAAAAAGAATCACACAGAACAGGCAACATGGACCAGAGGTGGGGGTGAAGGTGGGGTTGCCATGTCAAATGGGGGGTTGGGGAGATCACAAAGGTTTCCATAGAGAAAGTGATGTCAGAACAAAGACTTAGGGAAGAAACGCTGCTTGTCACTTGCAGCTGATGGGACAGAGAATCTTAGGCAGAGGGACAGCCCAGGTGAAGGCCCTGAGACAGGAGCAACCTCAGCCCCAGAAAAAGGAAAGAGGCCTGCGTGGCTGGAGCAGAGGGAGCCAGGAGGACGCAGGCAGGAGATGAGGTCAGAGGGGTCCTGGGAGCCCAGATCCATAGGGATGAGGTCTTGAAATATTTTTCTCCCACACTTCAAAAGAATTTTGGAAATGATGTATTTTCTCACTCCTTTCATGTATACACGCAACTTTCTCTTTACATTATAAATTACATTTACAAATAACGGAATTCATTTCCCATATTTAAAATACATGCTGTCAAGTTTGGCTAAGTCCCTGGAAGTACACTGTCACCCTCATCTGAGACGTACAGGACTGCAGGGGAATGTGTTTGGGGGTTTAGGAAACCACCTACGGAAATGTGAATGTGGAGACGCCTGTTTGATGTCCCAGCAGAGAGCTGAGGAGACAACGGGACACAGGATTATAGAGCTCAGGGGAGAGGCCTGCAGGGGACATGGAGTTGTGTAGGTGGGTTAAAGTTGTGAAATGACATGGTATAGAAGGGCAGTGGGTGTGGACAGAGACAAGGAGAGGTTCAAGACGATTTGAGTCTAATTCCCTGTTTTTTCCATTCTGGTACTTGTGTTTTTTACATTTTTGGAGAACAGTAATTTATTTAAAATTCATATTACACCTGAGCATTACCCTGTCCTATAGAAAAAGCCACAAACTATTTGGTCAATCATTTCAGGGGCCAGTGTCACTCTGACTGAGCTTTTCTGGTCTTATTTGTCACCCGTATATTACAGGTGCAGTCACTGAGGTTCAGAGCAGGAGACATTTCACCAAGTTATCCTGAGAAGCTCTGAGTTGAGTGGGAAGGAGGTGTGGCTCATTCCCATGTGATGGCCTGGAAGGGTTAACAGACTGGCATTGGTTTTTTTCTCTAGGAATTTGCAGGATGGGCTGGGTGTGGTGACTCACCCCTGTAATCCCAGCACTTTGGGAGGCTGACATGGGTAGATCATATGAGCCCAGGAGTTTGAGACCAACCTGGGCAACACAGTGAAACCCTGTCTCTAAGAAAAGTACAAAAAATCGCCAGGTATGGTGGTGTGCATCTGTGGTCCCAGCTATTTGGGAGGCTGACTGGGGTGAATCTTTGGCCTCCCAAGTAACTGGGATTACAGAGGTGAGCCACCACGCCCAGTCCAACATTTACATTATAGCATCTTGACTTGACCCTCGGCTCCTCAGCTGCCTTGTGACTGTGTGTGTGTGTGTGTGAGACTGTGTGTGTGTGTGTGACTCTGTGTGTGTGTGTGACTCTGTGTGTGTGTGTGTGTGTGCGCGCGCTCACGTGCTGTGACAGGCAAGGAAAAGCCAGTAGAGAGTCATCGCCACTGGCCTGGCAGGAGGAGGTGGCCCTCAGGTTGCGGTTCACTGTGCTGTTCGCACTCTGATCCTTGGAAGAATCTTTCCTGAAGCCATGGAGCCTCCAGATCCTCCGGAACAGAACTAGTTGTGCGGGGGTGTGTCCTTCATGCCCTTCAGGACCCTGATCTTCTCCCCACCCTTCCTGAAGGGAACCCAGGACCCTGACTCTGAGCGCATCACCTGCTGGTGGCAAAGCCCCTGCCCATAATGGCCAAACTGCGCCCTGGTGATGCGCAGAGCACGGAAGACTCGGGAGCTGGAGTGAGGCGGTGACACAGACGGCAAAAATGGGGATGCCTCGGGATTGGCTGAGGACACAAGGTCTGGTCTGTAGGGCTTTTCTGACCTCAGTGAGGCCTTCTCCTCTTATTTTGACTGAAATAAATAGCCACAGGAAGTTCAGATCAATTACAGTGGAAATTTCCAGATGAAATGTGGGACCATCTTCACATTTGCCCCAGCCCCTCAGTCTTCTCTGAGGATGCCTCAGCCTCTAAACCACAACCCTAGAGTAGATGCTGCAATTGTCCTGTGGCCAAGATGGGAAATGTGTATCCTTCAAGTAAGGGAGACCCAACACACAAAGTAATCCACGCAGAAGGGTGTTTCTGGGCGGGCACAGTGACTCCCGTCTGTAATCCCAGCACACTGGGAGACCAAGGCAGGTGGATCACCTGAGGTCATGAGTTTGAGATTATCCAGGCAAATATGGTGAAACCCCATCTCTACTAAAAATACAAAAATTGCGCTGGGTGCAGGGGCTCATGCCTGTAATCCTAGCACTCTGGGAGGCTGAGGCTGGTGGATCACTTGAGGTCAGGAGTTCGAGACCAGCCTGGCCAACATCGTGAAACCACGTCTCTACTAAAAACATAAAAAGTAGCCTGGCTTGGTGGGCATCTGAAATCCTAGCTACTCGGGAGTCTGAGGCAGGAGAATTGCTTGAACTCGGGTGGTGGAGGTTGTAGCGAGCCAAGATCGCACCACTACACTCCAGCCTGGTTGACAGAGTAAGACTCAAAAATAAAATGTAATAAAATACAAATACAAATACAAAAATTAACCGGGTGCGGTGGCACACACCTGTAATCCCAGTTACTTGGGAGGCTGAGGCACAAGGATCGCTTGAAGCTGGGAGACAGAGGTTGCAGTGAGCCAAGATCATGAGACTGCATTCACAGTTTGGACAATAAAGTGAGAGTCTGTCTTAAAAAAAAAAAAAAAAGCACTTCTGATATGATTCCTGCAGAGATAATAAAACCTGGGTAACGTGATAGAGACTGATGGGCAGAGGGAACTTCAGAAGGTGGTGGGAGGGCATGGGAGACAGCTCTGAGCCTAGACCTGAAGGAGGAGAAAGGGACAATGCGGTGATCATTTAGGGACATAGGGTAAGAGCAGGGACAATGACCTGAGACAGAAAAGGTTTTGGTGTTTGAGGAAATTAAAAAAACTGTGACTGGGGCAGACGGAGTTGGGAGAGGAAGGCAAGCTCCCAGGAGGAGGCTGGACACTGGCAGGGGCCCTGGACACAGGGCTGTGGAGCCACAGTGAGGCGTTGGGCTTTTGTCCTGGGGAACACGGGAAGCCGGTGGAGGGTTCCCTGCCAGGGACTGACACGACCTGCTTTAGATTTCACTGTGATATCCTCATACAGAGAAAGGCCCCGAAGATGGTCTCTGTGTCTGAGTCTACACTTCTGTTTCTTCCATTCTTCTGCTTTTCTTCATTTTTAGGGTACTGCATCCCATTTAAAATTCTAGTTACAACTGGGCACTCCCCTCTCCCAGATGAAAAGCCACACCCAGACACACACTCTATTTTGCCAATCATTTCAGGGGTCAGCGTCGCTCGGGTTGAGCTTTTCTGGTCTAGCCCCTCATCGCCAAGTTGCAGGGAGGCTCACTGGGGCTCAGAGCAGGGACATATTCACCAAGTTATCCTGAGAAGGTCTGAGATGAGTGAGAAGGTGTGCCTGAATTCTTACATGGGGGCCTGGAAGGGCTAATGGGAGGGTTGGTCTTTATCACCCCTATCCTTGAAAATTAGAGAAGCATCTTTCACACACCTGGGCTAAAGAAACTTCTTTTACAAGGTTCTGATGCCATTAATTCCTGACATTTAATTCTTCCTTTAAAAAAATCACAGTAACATCCATAAAATGCAGAAGTGTGAACATATAGCTATTGACCTTGAAAACAGTGAAAGAAGGTCAGCTGTAGAACTAAGACATAAGCAAATTGTTTTAATCAAGAATATGTGGGTGATCAGGCACGGTGGCTCACGCCTGTAATCCCAGCATTTTGGGAGGTCGAGGTGGGTGGATCGCCTGAGGTCAAGATTTTGACACCAGCCTGGTAAACATGGTGAAACCTCGTTTCTACTAAAAATACAACAAATGAGCCAGGCATGGTGGCAGCCAACTGTAATCCCAGCTACTCGGGAGGCTGAAGCAGGAGAATCGCTTGAACCCCGGAGGCAAAAGTTGCAGCAAGCTGAGATGGCAGCATCGCACTTCCAGCCTGGGGAACAAGAGTGAAACCGTCCAAAAAAAAAAAAAAAATACAGGAGTGCTTCTGGAACAGCATTCCATGCCAATCTGACCCATCTGTCAACATTTGTCCAAATGCACTAGATGGCCTTGAGGGAAACATGCACTTAATAGCTTACAACTCAAGATTTTAACAATGACATAAGGAAAGAAAACTGAAAAATAGACTAACTGGTTAAACTACATTTTCATGTTAAGGTAAGAGGTCCCCGACGTCTTTACCGGGTACACACTGAAACAATCAAAACTTCTGTATGAGGTACCAAAGGTTTCCAAAAAATAATAAAATCTAGAAAGCATGCAGACCTCGATCTGAACCAGATGCAACTAATTTCAAACCGAAACTATTTTTAAATTGTTTTTTTAAAAAAAAGCTAACAAACTCTGAGGTCAATGGGAACATAACTGAAATATACACATGTACAGAAAGGAATGATGTGAGTTGGTTATAGGATGCCACAAAGGCATCTTTCAGAAGTGATTATGTATTAAAAAGATATTCTTAAAACTAAGATTTTTCTCACACTCCAACTGCAAAAATATATATATATTTAAAAAATGAGGAACTAGAAAGAAAAAAAAAGGAAATCTATTACACCATGAGAACAAAAGCACTTTTGATGTCCCTTTTGTTTTTTATTTTATTTTTTTGTCTGTTTTTCTGAGATGGAGACTCACTCTGCCACCCAGGCTGCAGTGCAGTGGCGTGATTTCAGCTCACTACAACCTCTACCTCCCAGGTTCAAGCGATTCTGTACCTCATCCTCCCGAGCAGCTGGAACTATAGGTGCATGCTACCATGCTGAGCTAAGTTTTGTATTTTTCATAGACACGGGATTTCACCATGTTGGCCAGGCTGC
>NW_012098543.1:2112602-2119912 GCF_000951045.1 Mandrillus leucophaeus | reverse complement strand
AGTACTTTGGGAGGCCAAAGCAGGAGGATCCTTTGAGCCCAGGATTTTGAGACCAGCCTGGGAAACATAGTGAAATTCCATTTTTTGTTTGTTTGTTTGTTTTTTTAAATACAAAACTAGCCGGGCTTGGTGGCTAATGCCTGTGGTCCCAACTACTCAGGAGGCTGAGGTGGGAGGATTGCTTGACCCCAGGAGGCCAAGGCTGTAGTTAGAGGAGATCATGCCACTGCACTCCAGCCTGGGTGACAGAGCCAGACCCTGTCTCAAAATATTAATTAATTAAAAGTATTTTGTAATAATAGAAAGTGATTTTTGTCCTACTTCACTGCCCCACGTCCTACCCCACCCTGGGAAGAGGGAAGAGAGTGACTCACAACTCAGTAAGTCGCTGCCCTCTGGCTGAATAGGGATTCCAAGTGGAAGCTCAGCTCTGATGCCAAGATTTACAGAATGTACATGTCTTACAGATAGAAGTTTTAAAATTCTCAATCTCATTTTTATAATTTAAACAAGTTTTAAGTTCTTAGATTATATACACAGAAGTCAGCATGTCACAACTAATCATATCCAATAAACTCACCTACTCATCTGATCCCACAGTCCCCCCGCCACTTCTTTTCTTTTGGGACAGGGTCTCACTCTGTTGATCAGGCTGCAGTGCAGTGGCATGATGTTGGCTCACTGCAGCCTGGACCTCCTGAGCTCGTGATTCTCCTCCCTCAGTCTCCAGAGTAGTTGGGATTACAGGTGTGCACCATCATGCCCAATTAAGTTTTTTTTTTTGGCAGTGATAAGGGTCTCACTATGTTGTCCAGGCTGGTCTAGAACTCCTGGACTCAAGCAATCCCCCTGCCTCAGTCTTCTAAAGTTCTGGGATTACAGGCATGAACCATCGCACCCAGCCTCTCTTTCTTCATTACTTTGCTTCCTTCCCTAATTCTGTACGTATCTCTCATTCTCCCCTTCTCTCTCTAGCTCCTGTTTTATTTTTCCCCAGCTTTCTGCTCTTCATTTTGTGCCCCTCTCCTCTCCTGCTGTTTATCGCCTTCTTCCCTCTATTCCTTCTCTTCCACCTCTTCTGCTCCATCCTTGCAACTTATTTAATGTCTTGTTGCTCTTTTCCCCAATCTTTTGATCATCTTGTATCTCCATATGAGATAGAAATTTAAATATAATAAGTACTGCATTTATTCACTCCAATAAAAGTAAAAGCGAACGCCCATAATATGGCAAGGCAAGGGTTAAAAAGAAAAAGAAAAGAACAAGTTTTTCTCTGCAAGCTCAGGTTAAGAACGGTTACAGGATAACACTGTCCGAATAACCAAGTCTAAACGAATGGGCTCCAGACACCCCCACATTCCAGAGCAAGGTTGAAGAAAAAAAAAGAGTGAAAAATTATTTTACTGTTACTCTTTTTCCAGGCTTCTTAAGCATTATGATGTTTTACAAATGTGTTTAGCCAGTTCTTGTTTTTCTTTTGATGCAGCTGCAAGGTCACTGGCTATGCAAGATCACGAGATATGTTATGCTATCAATTACATGGCCTGTCACTGTATAATTCATTGCTTTTGTAAGGCCACTTGTAAAAACTCCACTCTGTCTTTGTTCAATACTCAGCTTTTTGGATATGAATCCACTGAGCCGGTGTGTACCTAAAATAAACAATTCTGTTTCTCTCATATTGGTCTCTCCATTCTTCACTTTACCGCAACACATATATTTCCACCTCTTTTCCCATCTCTGCGCCTCCTCTGCTCTCCGTTACATTCCCTCTTCCCTGTTATACCCTCATCCCCACTCTCTAGAACTCCAGATCCCCAGGTGTCCTCCCTGCTGTGGTTCTCCCTCTGTTCTTTTTGCCACCAGCACCACTCTGCTCTGTCTGCCCTGGCTCCAAATGCCTCCTCTTCTCCCTCACTCTGATGAGCCTCCCTCTTTGCTGCCCTCCTCCCTACCTTGCTGTCCTTCATCTCTCTGTACATCTAGCTTTTCTCTACATTTCTCCAGTTGCTTTTCTCCTCCTGCTTTCTTATCTTTTTTATTTTCACTTTTGCTGTCTCTTCGCAAATCCCTCACCATCCTCTACTTTGCCATCTGTTATGGGTCTTTCACATTCTGCTTTTCTGTCTCAGGTTTTCTACTGCTCTCTCAGTCCCTCTCTCTGTCTCCTGATCCCTTTGGCCCACACAATCGCAGGAGGGTTTGGAGTAAGACACCTGCATCCTGGAGGAGCGCATTTTCCAGGGGCTGGAACTGAGCAGGCAAGAACACCCCGTGTCACAGGGCAGGCCCCGGGCAGCTCCCCAGCGCGGGTTCAGGAGAAGCGGTGACTGCGGAGGAGAGACCTGGGGAACAGCAGGGCCCGGCACGAGGAGGGAGGTTGGGGGCGACGGTGCCTGACAAAGGTGGGATCTGCAGGATCCCAGGACAAGACAGAGGACGCAGCCTCCCCGGGACGGGGGCCGCGGCGCTGTGCTTCAGGGGCCGACAAGGGCAAGGTTGGGAGGCGTCCAAGGCGGGAATTCACGTCGCGGGTGAGGACTTTAAAAAGCGCGGGGCGGGAGGAGTCTGAAAATGGTTTTGAGCAAAACAAACAAACAAACAAACACAAAACAAAACAAAAAAAACCTACCCGATAGAAAATGTATACATTGCCCTACAGCAGAAAGACTGTGGATGGGACCAGCCTCAGGGCGACTTTAGACCCAAAAGGAAGCGACTTCCGGACTCTCACGGGGATGTCTCAATTTGCTCTGGGTGAAGATGGGCGAGAATTTCCAGATCTATGGGGACCCTAGGTCCCAGGGACAGAAGCGCTGAGGACCTGGGAAGCGCAGACTTAATACAAAACAGCGAAACTCACCGCCGCGGTGTCACCGTCACTCCACGCGATCCGCTTCCAGGTTTGCCAGAATCTGCGCGCGCAGGACAGAAACCAGGCCTGGGCGGGACCCGCGAGGTGGTGGGCGGGGCCTGGGCGAGGTAGGGGCGGGGCGCGAAGCAGAGAGACTTTGCAGTTTAGAACCTGCAGAGGGCAGGGCCGTGACCGGTCCTGTGTGTCTCACATCCTGGCTCCCAGCGCCTCTGTGTTTGGGGTTTTGGAGGCGAGAGCGGCCAGGAAGTCTGAGGCATGATTCAAAAGCCTGGAATTGTCTGGAACGGGGATGCAAACTAGAATGTGAAATGCAAAGCCCTGCCTGGGCGGAATGCACGATTTCATGCTGATGGCCCACAGAACAGAATAGACATCCTCTTCCTTTCTATTCTCCAGTCATACGGTAGGGAGGGTCGGTCCTGTACTCAGCTTCAGAGTCTTCCCTAGAGCCACCGTCTGGGGTGCGGGACGGAGTGCTCAGGCCAGGGGGGAGTGAGGTCACCACCTGCTGGTTAAACACAGCATGGGTGCGGACGCGAAGGCAGGAGCCTGAGGTCCCAGCTACTCAGGAAGTAGCGGCAGGAGGATCGCTGAGCCCTGGGGTCCAGGCCAGCCTGGGCGACAAAGTAACACCACCTCCCACAGGGCCCCCTTCCTTGTCTCCCTCTCTCTCCCTGTCTCTCTCTCTCTCTTTAAACTTTTTTAAATAAAATTTTTGATGGTGTGACATAGGGATCCAACATTATTCTATTCCGTGTGGATATCGTTATTTGTCCCAGCACATTTGTGGAAGAAATCTATTACTTTTCTTTCTCACGTTTTTCCTTTCTTTTTCTTTGAGAGGGAGTCTCCCTCTGTCGCCCAGGCTGGAGTGAAGTGGCGTGATCTCTGCTCACTGCAACCTCTGCCTCCCAGGTTGAAGCGATTCTCCTGCCTCAGCCTCCAGAGTATTACAGTATTACTGGTATTAGTGGTGCGCGCGACCATGCCCATCTAATTTTTGTATTTTTGATAGAGGAGGGCTTTCACCATGTTGGTCAGGCTGGTCTCAAACTCCGAACTTCAAGTAATCCACCTGCTTTGGCCTCCCAAAGTGCTAGGATTACAGGCATGGGCTACTTTGCCTGGCCTAAGGAATACTCTACTATTTAAACGTTGAGAAAATACAATAGAAAACAACAACAACAAAAATCTTCCCCCAAATGAGTAATTATCTCCACGACAACAGAGAAAGAAATAAAAACCATTTTATTAATAAAGAAACCTTAGACTCAAATGTGATGGGGGAAATAGAGGCAAACGGCTATAAGGTTGAAAAGAGAGAAACTTCACTGTTCTATACAACCCATTAAGTACATGTTTTCAAGATGAACAGTAATCAGTCTTCAGATTCTGGCTTTACTTGGTAATGGAGGTGACCATCCGTGTCAGCTAAATAGCTTCATCCTGAGGGAGGGGGAAAACCCTAATCCATGTGTTTTTGGCAAGTGTGAGTTTTACAACATGGCGACAGGTGTCCTCTCTGGTGAGGCTCCTACAGTCCGACAGAAACTGATGTCAGAGGTAAATAATAAAATTTAGAATACATTATTAAGTGCAAAGGTTATTTGAACACAAAGCTTGGAAATAGCCACCTGGAAACATCAACTTCAAATGAATGGGATCAACATTCCCAAGCAGAGATGTTAAGATTTCACACACAGGGAAAGACAGAGAAGCTTTAGCAGAATGGTGCATAGGTTGCAGCAACTTGGTTCCGGATTGATACACTTCAAGGAAGGTTACTTTATCACTCCATAAGAAGGGACAGTGATGCCAAAAGATCTTATCTCTGGGGCTGCTTAGTCTTCCTGATTATTTACAGAAGAACTCCCCCTTTTTTTTGTTTGTTTGCTGTCGCTGTTGTTTTTTCAGACAGCGTCTAGCTCTATCACCCAGGCTGGAGTGTACTGGCGCTATGTCGGCTCGCTGCAACCTCCACCTCCTGGGTTCAAGCAGTTCTGCTGCCTCAGTCAGACAGGTAGCTGGGATTACAGGCCAGCATGATCACACCTGGCTAATTGTTTTCTATTTTTAGTAGAGACGGAGTTTCACCATGTTGGGCTTCTCCATTAATGCTCTCCTGCATACTTCAAATCACATCCACACACACTTAAATTAACTTCAGTTCAGAGATTATAAGCAAAAACTTAGAGAGGACACATCCACAGGCTGAGGTGGGAGGATTGCTTGAGCCTGGAGAGCAGAGGTTGAAGTGACCCAAGATTGCACCATTGCACTCCAGCCTGGGGCACACAGTCAGACCCCATCACCCCCACCCACCAAAAAGTTGGAAATGCATTGAAATAAGAGACAGCTTCAAGAAACTATAAAAGCACTGCATGAAGAAAATGAGAAGGTCAACCAACATAGAGAAATTATGAAGAACTACATAGAGACTCTCAGGCTAAAAATACAGTAACTAAATGGAAAAATTCAATACATGGGATCCAAATCAGAATTCATTATGTAAATTAAAAATTAGTGAAGAGGCGATGGCTGAGGTGGCTCACACCAGGACTTTGGGAGGCCAAGGTGGGTGGACCACTTGAGGTCAGGAGTTCGGAGACCAGCCTGGCCAGTGTGGTGAAACCTTGTTTCTACTAAAAATGCAAAGATTAAGCAGGTGTGGAGGTGGCCTCCTGTAGTCCCAGCTACTCTAGAGGCTGAGACAGGAGAAGCACTTGAACATGGGAGGCAGAGGTTGCAGTGAGTCAAGTTCACTCCACTGGACTCCAGCCTGAGCGACAAAGCAAGACTGTCTCAAAATAATAATAATAATAAAAAAATAGGCTAGGCATGGTGGCTCATGCCTGTAATCCCAGCACTTTGGGAAGCCTAAGCAGGCAGATTACCTGAGGTTGGGGGTTTGAGACCAGCCTGACCAACATGGTGAAACCCCATCTCTACTAAAACTACAAAATTAGCCGGGCATGGTGGTGCATGCCTGTAATCCTAGCTACTCCAGAGGCTGAAGCAGGAGAATCACTTAAACCCCAGAGGCTGAGGTTGCAGTGAGCCGAGATCATGCCATTGCACTCCAGCATGAGCATCAAGAGTGAAACTCCACCTCAAAAAAAAAAAAAAAAATTAGTGAAGAGGAAAAGAAACAACAACAACAACAACAACAACAAAAATAAATAAATAAAGAAAAATGAAGGGAGTCTAAACAAACTGACTGAACAACATCAAGGACAACATCCTGGTTGGGCATGGTGTCTCACGCCAGTAATCCCAGCACTTTGAAAGACCGAGGCAGACGGCTCACAAGGTCAGGAGTTCAAGACCAGCCTGAACAACATAGTGAAACCCCATCTCTATTAAAAATACAAAACTTAGCATAGCATGGTGGCGCGCACTTGCAGTCCTAGCTACTCCGGAGATTGAGGCCAGAGAATCGCTTGAACCTGAGAGGCGGAAGTTGCAGTGAGCTGAGATCGTACCATTGCACTCCAGCCTGGGGAGCAACAGTGAGACTTCATCTGGAAAAAATAATAATAATAATTAAAATAATAATAATGAATTAAATTAAATTTAAAAGGACAGCATCCTACATGTTATAAACATCCCAGGCTGGGCATGGTGACTCACACCTGTAATCTCAGCATTTTGGGAGGCCAAGGTTGGGGGATCACCAGAGGTCAAGAGTTCAAGTCTGGCCTTGCTAACATGGTGAAATTCCATCTCTACTAAAAATACAACAGTTAGCCTGGTGTGCTGGTGGGAACCTGTAATCTCAGCTACTTGGGAGGCTGAGGTGAAAGAACTGCTTGAACCCAGGAGGCAGAGGCTGTAATGAGCCAAGACTGCACCACTGAACTCCAGCCTGGGCAACAGAGCAAGACTCCATCTCAAGAAAAACTACCAGAAGTCCCAGAAGACAGTGAGAGGAAGAAAGGAGAAGAAAATCCTGTTGGAAGAAATAATGGCCAAAAATTTCTAATTTCAGAAGGCAAATGAAACAAATTCAACACTTTAAGAATCTCCAACTAGAGGCCAGGCACAGTGACTCATGCCTGTAATCCCAGCACTTTGGGAGGTCGAGGTGGGTGGAAAGAAAACGGAATAACAGGCTACTTGAACTAAATATTGATGTTAGCATAAAGGAAAAAGGTCCTAGGGCCAGTCGTAGTAAGTCACACCTGAAATCTCAGCACTTTGGGAGGCCGAGGTGGGTGGATCACCTGAGGTCAGGAGTTTGAGACCAGCCTGACCAACATGGAGAAACCCCGACTCTACTAAAAATACAAAATTAGCTGGGCATGGTGGTGCATGCCTGTAATCCCAACTACTGGGGAGGCTGAGGCAGGAAAGCCACTTGAACCAAGGAGGCGGAAGTTGCCGTGAGCTTTGATCGCACCATTGCACTCCAGCCCAGGCAACAAGAGTAAAAAAA